>NW_007731931.1:18418-26162 GCF_000696425.1 Galeopterus variegatus
TGGCTGAGCGCGGTGCGGGCACAACACCAAGGGTTGCGATCCCGTTACCGGTCAGTAAAAAAAAAAAGGAAAAAAAAAACATACATGTTTCAAGTATTCTTTGTTTGTTTGTTTTTACTTTTGTTTTTTTTGCTTGTTTGTTTTATTTTGTAGGTTTTTTTAAATTAAAGATCCTCACTGCCCCCAGAGCATTATAATTATTACATTCATATATTCTTCATTGATAATATTTCATTAGTCCAGCAAATATTTGAGCATCTATTATGAGACATGGTATGGCAGAGACTTCTAGTTGTCTCTTAGTATCCATTCTTGTCTTCCTTCATAACAACTGAACCTTCAGCTGGATGCAGGGTAGTCTGAAATAACAACTATACTTCCTAGCCTTCCTTGCATTAAGTGTGACCATGTGACCAACTTCACAACAGGATGTGAGCAAAAGTGATGAGTGTGACATATGGGTCTTATCCTGAAAGGGAGTGTGCTATAGACTAAATGCGTCCCCTCAAAATTCATTAGTTGACACCTAATCCTCAATGTGATGGTGTTAGGAGGTGGGGCCTTTGGGAGGTGATTAGGTCATGAGGGTGGAGCCCTTGTGAACAGAATTAGTGCCTTCATAAAAGAGGCCCCAGAGAGCTGGCTAGACCCTTCCACCATGTGAAGACACAGCAAGAAGGTGCCATCTATGAACCAAAAAGCAGGCCCTCACCATATATGGAATTGGCTGGCATCTTGATCTCAGACTTTGCATGCTCCAGAACTGTGAGAAATACACATATCTGTTGCTGATAAACCACCAGCTTATGGCATTTTGTTACAGCAATCTGAACAGACTTAAGATGAAGGAGGGAGTCCTTCCTTTCTTGATCCTGCTACTTGCAACATGGACATGGTGACAAGCCACTCTGGATCATGCAGATGATGGTAGCACCTGGGAAGGTCGAGCATGAGCCTGCACAACTTCACCAAGCTGGGCCATCCCACCAGCTCCGGACCACCTCCCTCTGGCTTTGTGAGAAGTAACTTCTATCTTGTGTAAGTCACTGTTACTTGGGGTCTCTTAAATGCAACCAGACTTACCTCCACACTAATACCCAGAGATTGCTCTGGGTTCTGGGAATACAAAGAGAGCAATAGAGGTCCATTCTAGCTAGGAAGATCAATGCAGTACTTTAAACAGTAATACAATTTGTTCATTCAGAAGACATTTATTGAGAGTCTATTATGTACCGGACATTGTTCTAGCAGCATACACAGAAGCTTTCAAAATGAGGCCATGGGTTAGAAATGAACAAGGCCATTTGCCCACCAGAAATGGACAGCAGGCTGGTCAAGTATCCTCATCTTGATTTCAAAGGTTAGGAAAAAAAAAATTGCTGTACATTTCTAGGAGCCATAGGTGCCTGGGATACCACTGCTTTTTCCTCCTTACATCCTGCATGCTTCTCCAGCTCTTGCAATGCCTGGTACATAGTAAATGCTAGTCGAAGTTATTAGTATTACATTAGTTATCAATTAGTGCCATAGGCAAGTCATTTCCTGAGCTTCTGTTATCTCATCTGTAAAGTGAGGAGATGAGCCAGGAATGATACTGAATGTCTCTTTTAGCTCCAGGATCTGGGGTTCTGGCTTCCCTGATGTTGCTTGGTCCATTCCCCCCACCCCCACAGCACTGTACATGACCAGGCAATATGTAACTATTAGGAGTTACTTTAGTTTTCCTATAGACACAACCAGAAGAGTAAGTCTCATTACAGTGATAAATTCAGGGAATGGTTTAGATACAACTATGGGTAGTGCTGTAGTTTTCTGTGGCTGTTGTAACAAAGTACCACAGAATGGGTGGCTTAAAACAACAGAAATGTATTCTCACAAGGATCTGGAGGCCAGAGTCTGAAATCAAGGTGGCTTCAGGGTTGTTCCTTCTGGAGGTTCTCAGGAAGAATCAGTGCCAGGCATCTTTCCTGGCATCTGGTGGTTGCTGGCAATCCTTGGCATTCCTTGGCTTGTAGCTGCATCACTCCAGTCTCTGCCTCTGTCCTCACATGGCTTTCTTCTCCATGTGTCTCTGTGTTTCAAATCTCCCTCTCCCATTATCTTATAAGGACACCTGACATTGGATGTAGGGTCAGTCCACCCTGTCTTAGCCTGTTTTGTAATGCTATAACAGAATACCTGAGACTGGGTAATTAATAAAGAAGAGAAATTTATTTCTTACAGTTCTGGAGGCTGAGAAGTCCAAGATCAAGGCATTGGCAGGTTAGGTGTCTGGTGAGGGCTCTGTCTCTGCTTCCAGAACTGGGCCTTGTTGCTTCATCCTCTGGACACGAGGAACACTGTTCCTCACAAGGCAGAAGAGCAGAAAAGCAAAAAGGGAGAACTCCCTCCTGAAAACCCTCTTTTAAAGGCACTAAACTCACCCATGTACGCAGAGCTCTCATGGCCTAATCACCTCTTAATGGTCCCATCTACCAATACCATTACATTCACAAATTTCAGCATGAGTTTTGGAGAGGACAAACATTCGAACCATAGCACAATCCAGAACCATCTGCTCTCAAGATCCCTAACTTAATTATATCTGCAAAGGCCCCTTTTCCAAGTAAGGTCACATTCACAGGTTCCGGGGGTTAGGGCTCGGATATATCTTTTGGGGGACCACTGTTTAAACCACTACAGGTGGAATATCATCCTGTGTGCTTGCAAGACAGACTGAAGTGTGATCCTGCATTATCATGGGCCACATGCAGGTAAAACTTTCTGCTTTCCTTATTCTCTCATGTTGGATATCTGCTCAAAGTACATAATTGAATCACACAATTCCACAGTGTTCTTAATTTTCTTCTGAAGCTAATTGTGGTCATGTCTACACACTCTTCAGCACCTACTACGTGTCAGATGATGTTCTAGGCACTGGGATAAAGCAGTGAATGAAACAGACAAAACCCCTGCCCTCATGGAACTGACATCCCACTGGGAGAGACAATCAATAAAATAAATAGGAAAGAAACAGTATATTAAAGATATTAAATGTGATCGATACAGATGTGGCAATATACTATGTTAAATGTGATGGAGAAAAATAAAGCAGGAAAGGAGGATAGGGAATGCCGAGGTACATGTGTCTGCGTGTGTATGTAAAGAAAAGAGATGCTTTAAACAGGTGTCCAGGCAAGGCCTCATCCTCAGGGGACATTTGAGTAAAGACCTGAAGCAGGTGAGGGACAAGCCACGCGGATGTTCGGAAGGAGAGGGTTTCAGTCAGAGGCCCTGAGAGGCAAATGTCCCTGGGGAGCTCCTGGTCCAGAAACAGCCCCGAGGCCAGGGGCTCTGAGAAGAGTGATACAGAGGAGGACGTTAGATGAGAGCCGGGAGGTAAAGGGGAGGAGGGGACATCAGGGAGGGTCTGGTAGCCACTGCTCTGGTCCTGGCCTCAACTCAGGGAAAATCTGGAGATGGTTCCAACTTCCAGACATCACGTGGTTAAGCAAGGGACCTCTGTGGTCTCAGAGAGAGGCTTGGTTACTAGACATTGACAATTTCCCTTCACACCTTGAACACGAACTTCATGTTAAATTTTTTTCAAAGCACACTCAGGCCTTAAAATAAGAATTAAAAAACAAATATATTTCATGAAACAATTCTGTTTTTGAATATATACCCCAAAGAACTGAAAGCAAATACTCATGAATGCTGTTCATAGCAGCGTTATTCACAAGTGTCAAAAGGCAGAGTAACCCGAGTGTCCACCTACAGATAAATAATTGGATAAACAAAATGTGGTATAAACATGCAATAGAATACTATTCAACCGTGCTGCAACATGGATGCACCTTGAGGAAATTATGCTAAGTGAAATAAAGCCAGCAGCGAAAAAGACAAATACTGTATGATTCCATTTATATGAGGAATCCACTTATACCTAGTGTAGTCAAATTCAGAGAAATAGAAAGAATGGAGATTGCTGGGGGGCAGGTGGGAAAGGGAAGTAGGAAGCTGTTGTTTAAGAGTTTCAGTTTTGCAAGATGAAGAGTTCTGTGGATAGATGGCTGTGATGATAGTACAACAATGGGAATGTACTTAATGCCACCAAACTGTACACTTATGGTAAATTTTAGTTATATATATTTTACCACCATTTTAAAAAATAAAAATTAATTAATTTTTAAAACCCGAAAAACAAATCTATTTCTTATTCCCATGAACCAAATGTACTTTTTTTTTTTTTGGTCTTAAAAAAATCTTTTAGAAAATAACATCAAGAGCAGTGACAACATCTTGTAGCTTCTAAAACAGCTTTCGGAGAAACAGGAAGTACAGTCTGACTAAACAGAGAAGAGGAAATGATCATTTCCCTGCTTGTCTTCGACACTGTTTATATAAAAATATTCTGCCCTCTTAGATGTTTTGACTTTCGGTATCCTCCTCCTAGGCAAGCCGGAAACCCTCAGGGTTGACATCTTTACTCTTTGTTTCTTTGTAACTGAAAGTCAGCATATGAAAAAGAATTTTTAAGTAAAGACAGCCAAGCAAGAAATAGAATCTCCATTTTATTTATTTCACACATCACTTCCCAGTCAGAGATTCACACACATTAAGTTCTGCAAATTTTCCCAGTTTATAAACCAGGGCCCTAATTAAGTTTCTTAAGATTCTCCAAATTACTTCCTCTATCATGAAGATCTTCTGTGGGCCCAAATAAAGTTTAAGAAATAATTAAAGTATACTTGGTAACACAAAAGCCCTTTGAATTCCCAATTACCTCAACAGAATTTGTTTCTTTTGCTGTATTTTAATCCCTCCATCTGCAGAAAGAACATAAAAAACAAACAAACAAAAAACCCTTATTTTATAGTACCAATGAATTTATTTTTCATTAAATACATCAAAATATGCATAGTTATGGGTTTTAATTATGGTTTATGTAGTTATACTCGACCTCCAGATTATCTATATAAATTATTTGTAACTCTTCTACTAAGGAAGTTTATCTATTCTCCCCATTTTTTCATTTATTCAATATTTATTGATATCAGAATGAACTCATGGATGTTCATCTTGTACCTTGAACTGTAATCAAATGCTAATTTATTTTGTTGCTCATATTGTCCCAGCTTTGGCCATTGTAGGCTTACATTGTACTTGGCAGAAGAAAAAAACAAAAAATAAGAAAAAACTGAGCATCTACTATCTGCAAGTGTTGTGTTGGGTCCTTTTGCCTTTTAAATTCATTTTTAGTGGTATTCAGTTTCTAAATCTCATGTACCTCCCAGGAATGGAAGCCCTGGCTCTCTAACCAGATGGTGACTTTGCACCAGTTATTTAACCTTTCCAAACTCCAGTTTCTTACTCTGTAAATGGAGGGTAATGCCTAATTTGAAGGGTCAGGGTGAGAATTATAAAATTAATATGTGTTCCACAAAAGAATAAATTATTCTACTTATATGAGGTGCCTGGAATGGTCAAATTCATAGATACAGAAAATAGAATGGTGGTTATCAAAGGCTGGGTGTGGGGGAATGGGGAGTTATTGTTTAATGGGTATGGAGTTTGTGTGGGAAGATGAAAAAATTCTGGAGATAGGTAAGTTACTATCCTAAATGGCTTTGGCAGGTGAATGAACCAAACAAACTCTTACAGACAATACCAGTTCTATTTTTCTATGATTCTGTTCTTTTCAGCAACTGAAATTCACATAGCACATATACAAGGCTACTTTCAAAAGTTTGGAAAAATGGAATTAAAAGATAATACAAATCTTTCCATGAATTTTCTGTAGCTTGTAAAGAACTTTCACGTATTATCTCAATAAATCCTCATAAACCTCTTGAAAGTTACAAAAGACAGATATTACCTTCATTTTACAGATATAAAATGTAATTTCAGAGAGGCCAAATGGTGTTACCTAAGATCACATACTGAATCTCCAAATATCTAATTCAATGATTATCCCACCATATTTCACTGGATCTTATGAAAATTATTCCCATGTATACCTCCTCTATTCTAAGTTTTGATTGTCACTCTAAATCATATTTACATTTTACTTTTTAATATATGTTTATATTTTATATATTCTTATTATATTTTTCTAATATGAGATGGTAGCTGTGACCTCTTCCCTCTCCTCCCACATTTTCTACTGACTTCCCATCTTAGTGCGTTTAAGAAATACAACATGATATTGCTGTGAAAATAAAGGACAAAAGCAATCTTACTCTCAATGTTCATTAGCTTGAAAGCACAATATAATACATAATTTTAGCAGGGAACTTATGGTCTGTCCATAGATTGGGATTCAAATAAGTCATAACATGGGCTGGCCAGTTAGCTCAGTTGGTTAGAGCACCAGCTGCCAAGAAATAGAAAAAAGAAAGAAAAAGTCCTAACACAATAAAAATAATTTATATTTAATGAGTATGTGGTAACCAAACTGTTTAAAGTGCTACTAGTGTTCAAAAAGTACTGATTATTCCTGGAAGTAGCTGAAGGGCTTTTTCTTTTTCCTTTTTTTATTTTCAAATCGCATGTAGGCATACCTTTAGAAAGCTCAAAAGAAGTAAAATGCCAGTCAAAATTTCATTCATATCACAGAGTCCATTTCAGCTGTGATGTTTTTATAATTCCCCTATTGAGGGACTTTTAATCCTGAGAGATCCGGTGATTTTCTCAGACCCAGATATTTATCTGTGAAGAATTTCCACCTGACATATTAATTTTTAAATTTAAATCCAATACCTTCTTTGGTTACTTCTTATGGCTAAATCCCACCTGATTCCCTAAAGTAATGAGTTTGGGCTCTCTTGACAATAACAGGATTTATACATGAGCAAGTAAAACTCATATCTAAATAACACTTTCAGATTGCATCTAAGGGTAAATTGTTAATATTTGGGAAAAGCCAAGTGATTCACTGACTAGGATATTAATAACAACAAGAAACAAACAAAAATCACCAAATTCTTCCAAAGGTTTTTGATTCTTTTTTTGGTGGCTGGCTGGTACAGGGATAGAACCCTGGACCTTGGTGTTATCAGTGCCATGCTCTAACCCACTGGGCTAACCAGCCAGCCCTGAAGGTTTTGAATTCAATTTTAAGTTACTTGGATTAATGCCAGTGTTATTTTCCAGGCAGAGAGCAAGTCTAACCATAAGAATACATGCCTCTGGTTTTGTGGGTAAAATTAAAACCCATAATCTTTATGTTTTTAAGTGAGGAACAATGACCCAACACAGGTGCATATTTGAAATTTATAAGGGGTTTTAATAAGTATTGTCTTGGTTAAAAAAAAAAAAAATCCCACAAAATTCTAGAGATAGATAGTAAGATGGTTGCTCAACACTGTAAGAGTACTTGATGCCACTGAGCTGTACGCTCAAAAATGGCTAAGATGGTAAGTTTTATGTTATGTATATTTTACCACACACAAAAAAAGTAATGTATTCATTGTTGAAAATTTAGAAAACACTATTGAAAGCCCCTAAAAATCCTTAGTAATCCCAGTGTTCGGTGGACACTTCTGTTTTATTTCTGCCTTTGTATATAGTTTGCATCCTACTTATACAATCTTTTTTAACTTTATTTTATTTTATTTTTTGTCTTTTTCCGTGTCCGGCAACGGATCGCAACCCTCAGTGTTGCCCCCGTACCGGACCTGGGACGGCAACGGGATCTCAACCCTAGGTGCTGCTCCCGAGCCTCGCTCAGCCAGTGAGCGGGAACCGGTCTGTATGTGGGATC
>NW_007731931.1:27162-40177 GCF_000696425.1 Galeopterus variegatus
GGCCACCGCCACCGCGCGGGCCCGAGAGGTGAGGGTGTCCCCACGGCCCCGGTGGATGCGTGGAGAGGCGCGCGCGGGGTCAGTGAGGGCAGAGCAGCGATCGGGGGGCTCAGTGGCACCGGAGCTTCCCGATCGCCCGGAGCGCGGGAGGAGCCCCCGAGCTTCACGGCGACGCCGAGCAAGTTCTTCATCCAAAGGCAGAGCCGGGCGCAGAGTCCTCTCGGTTCCAGCGCACAGTCCTGAAGTGCGGAGGCCCGGGAGGTACTGGGCGAGGAAATGGACCAGCGCTTCCGTTTGTAGATCTGAAGTTCACTGGGCTAGGAAACATTGAATACTCGAGTCCTTAAGTGAGCTTTGCCCCACTTCCACTGTCACCTTCTTGGTTGACAGTCTTTGTTTTCCCTGTGCTCGTAGCCTTTTTTAAGGCAGTAAAATTTAAGGAAATCAAATTAGCCAGGGAGATAGGGAAGGGGTTTGGTGGGCCAGGCAGTCAAAGAGGAGAGACAGATTCTCTCTCTCTCTCTTTTTTTTTTTTTACATCTTAGAACTCTGTAGAATCATCTCTATATAATCAAGATCCTTCAGTAACAGAGGTGGTGTGGTGGAAACTAAAAACAACAAAGTAGCCAGCTACAGTGGGGAATGCAGGATTAGTTGGGAGAGAAGTACCTCAATCGATATGTCCCCTGATAATTGTGTCAAATGTGGGACTTCGCTTTTCAAAGCCTAATTGAAAGCGGAGAACTAGGAATGCCTCAGGAGAGAAAAACACGAGTGGTACTGGATTAGCCACAGACTGAAAACCTGAAGGGACATTCTGGGGTGTCCAGTGATTCTTCTTCAGGCAGACACTAGAAGTAAGAATTACTCTCATGACGCAATTTTAAAAGAAATGCCCTGGGTTCACTTTCTCCTGGTACTTGCCGTTCCAGCCCCACACCATGGAGACCTTGGATCCTGCCACCCAGGGGTGCTGAGCTGACCAGAACTGGAAGCCGGGTAAGGTTAAGTGTGGGCATTGTAGGTAACCAGTCCGTCCAGAAAGTGGCTTCATCTCTAAAATAAAGGGACCGTGACAGTCCTCCTCTGCCCAGCTCTCTCTTGGTCATCTAACCCAGAAGTGCCTCGGGGTCTGTGAGTTGGAGCCTTGCTGAGCAAGGTGTTAATCAGATCTGAGTCACATGTGAATGTAGATTGGGCTCCTGATGGCCTCTTTCTTAAAAAGCAAAGCCACTACGGCCTTGCTATTTCATGGGAACTGTAAGGGATTTCTTCTGTGCTGGGTTTTCTTCTACAAACCAGCAGGTAGAGAGAGAAGGCTGCCACAGCCCCCCACCTCAGAGAAAAGCTGAATGCATCATTAGCGCTGGGCTGTGCCACAGTGCAAATAAGAGCAAACCTCATCTGAAGTGTCCAGAAGGTGCAGTTAAAAGCCCCCACCCTCCGTCTGCCCTTTCTGAAGCATTTTTTTTTTTTTTTTTTTTCACTCCAGAGGTAACTCATGTTGTCTGAGCAAATACACTCAAGCCTCAAGCCTAAAGTGCTTTGTGGGCAAAGATTAATTGCTATTACTACTCTTTTGTTATCCCGCATTGGCAGCTAAATTGTTATATATGTATCGAAGTAATGATTTGCTTTCATAGAGTTTACCTTTCCTTTGTTACATTTTAAAATATAAATTAACTTTTAAAACACCAAAGAGTTCATTTGGTTAGGCAGGACCATGTATTAAATTTACATAACACATGTGGCATATGGCTTAGTGCGCAGTTATTTATAATATGGTAAGAAAACTCTGCCAGTGAGTGGACCGGTCTCTATATGGGATCCGAACCCTCGGCGGGAGGGCCAACACGCTCCCAAGCGCCGCACTCTACCAAGTGCGCCACCGGGCTGGCCCTAGGGTAAAGTTTTTAAAGTTTGTAAAGGTGTACTGTGTTTCACAGTCTAGTTAGAATTGGATGCTTTAAAGAAGCCATTGTTTTTGCCACCTACCACTGCCTTGTGTCTACCAGAGTCTGCACTGTTCTGTTAGACCCTACCCCATCACAGGGCGTAAAAGCATCTTTAGCATGACAGGATTGCTTGTGGTGATAGAATGAGCCTGAGCAATTAGGAATATTTTATAATTACAGACAGAGCTTAACACAGAAGCAATTACCTGTAGCGCCCAAAGAGTGAACAGCTTTATGGGAAAAGATCTGGTTCCAAAGAGCCTCGTTTTACTCGTCTCAGCTCCTCATAGTGTGTTATAAAGCTATGACTGATAAAATGTGTTGTCTGCAGAGGCTCCTGCAGTCTAATTTGCTCACAATGTACCCATACACACAGACACCAAGGTGCCCTGCAGGATGAATGGTGTGGACGTCAATGCTATCAAAGTCCTCAGAGTCCTCTGTTGTCATGCCAATGACAGCAGGTTTTGTCCCATTCCTGATCTGGTTCCCACTAAACTCTGTAGAATCCAAGATCTTAGGTTTCTGAACCACTGCCCAAGTCCATTTTGGCTCATTTTCAAGTCATCCCAGGATGGTCCATCCCAGAACACTCCACTCCCCACTTGCCACAGTAACTTAAGCTTTCAGAGACCCAAGATCAGATAATGATTTCTGGCTCCTCAGTGCCTCAGATACCTGGCCAAATCCATTCAGCTCCAGCAGCTCAGGAGATTTGGTGGAATGGGATAAACCCTAAACAAGTACAATGTCACCACTCCCTCACCTCCCTGGTCACACTGGTCAGCAATTAGCATGGACAAGCCTGACTCTCTGCTGTGTCTTGTCCTTATTATTATTATTATTATTATTTTGTCCTTTTTGAGACTCCCTGGTCACACTGGTCAGCAATTAGCATGGACAAGCCTGACTCTCTGCTGTGTCTTGTCCTCATTATTATTATTATTATTATTATTATTTTGTCCTTTTTGAGACTGGCCCCACCACGCTCAGCCAGTGAGCACTGTGAGCACACCGGTCATCCCTATATAGGATCCGAACCTGCGGCGGGAGCGCAGCTGCGCTCCCAGCACTGCACTCTCCCAAGTGCGCCACGGGCTCGGCCCTTATCCTCATTATTAATATTGTCCTTAGTAGCCTGGCACTCAGATGAGCTTCCCTCTCCTAGGCTCCTGATACTCACACGGTCACAGGCCTTTTGGATACTACTGAAGTGTATTTGGAATCTGCCTTTCTTTTCCCTTCCCTTTGTTGTTTCTTCAGCTCAGAGCTTATCATCTCTTGCCAAGGCTAGTGCCGCCAAGCTCTCGAGCCTTTTGCCAGCTCCCAGTGGCCACCATTATCCTTGAAATACAGAACTGACTATTGAACTTCCCAGCTCAAAAATCATTGTCTGGTGCCTGTCTCCAGAATCAAACCTAAACTTAATAGTGGGTATTTAAGGCCTTATGTAATCAGGACTCAACCTCCACTTGGAGCCCTTTGACCCTCGCAGTGTCTCATTCGCTCCTCACTGGCCTCCCTGCCATGTGCCCGCTGCTTTCCTACCCTGCTGAAACCGATGCTGTGCTCTGCCAGAAGTGTCTCAGAATTGCATACCCACGTGCTGCAATGTCTGTGCCAAGCCCCCACGAATCTTTTCCTCACCCCACTTAGAATCTAGTGTCTCACGTATCAGGCTTTGTAGTGTAGTTATTTGCATAGACGTGTGTCTTCCTGGACTCAGGCACTATGTCGTGATCTTTCTTTCCTTTTTGAATCTCTCACAGTCCTAGGACACTTTGGGTATCAGGAATAGGAAGAGGGCTTATCAAATCCTGTTGTTTAAAATTTTACTCTCTAAAATTGGTACTGATACTAACAATTGCAGACTACTACTACCGCAGGATGGTACTTTCAGAGGCTCCTTGACTGTATCTGCATTTGTATGTGTCTGTCTTTACAGCTTGAGCTTGGGGGTGACCAACAAACTTTTGGATCAAAGGGAGCCTTTGGGTTTCAGCATCCTGTAAGGTAATATATGACTTCACAGTAAGAAATCTATAACTTTCTTTTAATACAAGCATTAATACACTTTAGTGTCTTCAACTTTAGTGTAGATTTTCAACAGAATGGAAAGTAATTCAATATATTCTTTGATATTACCTAATTTTCTTACACTAAGGAACTTCAAGGATATCTTGTTGGATTTCTGGAATCCATTCGTGTATTCATTCATTCCGTTTTTTGTTTACAAGTTGGAATTGGCCTCTCTCTTTTCTTTGGAACTTATGTTTATACCTCTCATTACATATTAAGCCTTGTGTTAAATTTAATGACATATGAATTGTATATGCATATATATATATATACTTACTGACTTAGATATTGAGGTATGCTTCTATTTCTCTTCTAAGACCTGAGCTAATATATTGTCCAGTGCAAAGCAGACCTTCACAGTGTGTGTGCTGAGTAAACAGCGCATGGATGGATAGCTGGGAGCATTTGGGAGCCTTCTCCTCCTGCCCCTCTGGGCTGTGCAGTCATGGTCCTGGTGGTGACCCTTACTGCTTTGTCCCACTTACATGTCATCCATTCTAGGCAAGAGGCTCACATCCAGGATTTTTATCCATCTCTGCGTCCCTGCCCATGTCTTATTCTCTCAGTCTGTCTCTCCCAAGCTTTCATTTCCTTCACCAGAATTAGCCGAGACTGTGCTGCCACCACACCTCAGGGTGTTTTTACCCTGGTTACCCTGCAAGACTTAGAAAGCTTTACTACAATCCAAAGACACTCATTTCTAGAGATGAACTTTAGAGCCCACTGGACTGGTTAGAGCGGATTCTGGAAAAGGGAAACTTTCCTAGTGTCCTTTACATCAGTCATTTCCAATCCTCATAGAATCGCTGGGGAAGCTTTAAAAAGTGCAGATGACTGCTGGCTCTCCCGGGGGTTCTGACTCACTTGTTCTAGGGAAAGGCCCAGGCATCTGTATTTCCATAGGCTCCGCAGCTGATCCTAATGTGCAGTTGGGGTTGAGAGCCACCACCCTGCTAGGTGTCCTGCAAGGGTCTCTGTGCCACTCACCTCCAGGCCTGCCTCACAGATGCTCTGCTGCTGCTCCCCAATTTCTGATTTGGTGTGAATGCCATAACTGATGGGGAATGAGCTGCATCTGTGTAACTGTGCATTGCAAACTGCATATACAACTTTCTTTTCATTCCAGAAAACTTCATACACAAAAAGGCAGAGAATAGTACAGTGAAACCCCCATGTACCCATCACCAGCCTCAATAATTATTGACAAGCTCCTGTTCTGATCATGTTTATCACCCCTAACTATTTTTGTTTTTGCTGTTGTTAGCATATTTTAAAGCAAATCCCAGACATCCTACAAATTCACATGCAAATACTTCACCATAAATACCTAATTTTTAACATCACCAAAAACTAAACTATGCTTATATTTCTGTCTTATATATACATATACATTTGGTCTCAACCTCAGCAGTATTGACACTTGAGGCTGGATAATTCTTTGTTGTGGGAGCTGTCCTGGGCATTGTAGGATGTTTACCAGCATTCCATTAGCTTCCTCTCAGTTGTGACAACCAAAAATGTCTCCAGACACTGTGAAATGTCCCCTGGCAGTTGAGAATCACTGGTCTATTGGAAATCTTAGTAAGTTAAAAATTATCATACATTATTTATAGGAGGGTGTTTTCTCTCTCCCTCTTCTCTATTTGAAAAGGGGGATACTGAAATCAGCTCTGTAAATAAGTAGTGATTAGTTGACAAACCCTCTCACTTCCTCAGAAGACCACAGCAAAAAAAAGCAAATAAACTAGTGAGTGAAAAGTACATGGATAAGAGATTATGGGGAGGGGAGGGATAATTTAAATACTTTCCTTGTATAACTGGAATCTTAAATTCCACAAAACCTGGGATTTAAAGGGGTTCCAAGTAGTATATATTTAAGCGTTTTTCTCTCTTTCTCTTTTTCCCAAGCACATCTTTTCTATTCTGGCAGAGCGAGGGGCCCACTGACCCCAGCTTCTCCATGGCAACATCTGGAAAAATTAGCTGCTTCTCTAGACCAGGGATACAGAGTGAAGTTTCCTCCAGACCCCAAAGGGTTATGACATTCCCTGTGCTTCAGAGGGTGGGGTGGGGTGAGGAGGCGGGGTGGGATGGGGTGGGCGGCGGGACACCCCTTGTCCCAGTGATTCAAGCCCTCCATTTGATCAGAGTGAGACTCTTAAAATTGGAACTCAGTATCTACAATTGCCTTTTACCTTTGTTGAAGTACACCTTGTTTCCTGTTTGTCTAAATTAATTTGTTCTTTCAGATTATAGCTCACTTCTGACCTAGCGTGGGGTGTATTACCAGGTTCCGCCACCTAGCTGCCCACAGTCTATGTTCTGGTGACTTAAAAAAAACACTGTCTAGTGAAGGCAAAATCAGTGAGCAAGATTGGCGAGTTAGCTACCTCTAGCAAAAAGAATCCTCTAGAAGGAGTTTAGGATATTTTCAGGTTGATTAATGGTGTATTTGTTTCTTAAATATTAGACTTTATTTACCCATTTCAAAGAGTCAAGAATATCTGCAGAGTTCCGGAGAAAAAGTGCTGGCCAGTTTCCCAGTGCAAGCCACGATTCACTTCTACAACGATGAGTCTGATGGGTCTGATTCTGAAGATGAAGAGCAAGAGGGAGAAATCCAGCCCTTCCATCTTCAGTGCCCAGAGGAAGGAAGTCCAGAGGAAAGTGGCTCAGAGGGCAGAGAGCGGCTAAACCATGGATCTGCAGGAAGGGCTGGCATCTGGGGTAAGGGCCAGTTCCCCCATGGTGACTGTCCAGGGGGTGGCGAGTGCTCTTCACCCAAGTGAACTTGGTCTGTCCCTCACACCAGCCCCCCAGGGACTGCCTCCTCCTGGGCCCTGCTCCAGGACTGGACTGCTTGCCAAGTCCTGGGGACAGCTGGCCAGGGCACTTTGCCTCCTCTGCTGGTTTTACAGGGACTGGGGGCTGCTCTGACCGCCTCTGATCAGCACTCCACCATGGCAATAACTCAGCTTACTTTTCTTTCCCCTGGTGATTCTTTTTTGTTGCACTCATGCATGCCTTTGAGAAAGGATTCTAGGACAAAGGTCTGTGTTAACGTGAGTTGTTATCAGGTAGGGCCAACTTTCAAAGCTCGTTCAGCATTATCACTCTGCTAATCAGATTACAAATCATTCCTATATAGATTAGTAATCCACCCCCACCTCTCACTTAAACCTGAGTCTTATTTAGCTATTTCTGCTTTTGTGAAAATGATTTAGACATTAAATCCCAGTTTTAACACATTGTCTAAGTTGATGTGGTTGCTTAGCAGTGTTCTGAAAATTTTTTATTTATTAAAAAAAAAAAGCCCACTAAATAATTTCCATAAGACTGATAAAAAGATATGGCTTTCTAAAAGATAATTTTGGATAAAAATGTGTGGGGTCACTGTATAAGGGCTGTGTGTATGAGTATATAGGGAGTAGAGCATTAACTCTTAGTTGGTGACTGCTTTGGGCTTGTTACTTGAATGGAATAACACTGTTCTCAATTAAAATACCTAATGTAGGACCGGCCCCGTGGTGCACTCGGGAGAGTGCAGCACTTGGGATCACGGCAGCACTGCCGCCGCGGGTTTGGATCCTATATAGGGATGGTCGGTGCGCTCACTGGCTGAGCACGGTGCGGGCAACACCAAGCCAAGGGTTGTGATCCCCTTACCGGTCACAAAAAAGACAAAAATAAAATAAAATAAAATACCTAATGTAAAATTATTATGAGTGTTTTATATTTTGATGATCTGATGAGTGTATTCCTCAAGGTTTTTGACTTAATTTTCTTACATGTAGTTGTCATCTCATATATAGTACATTATATAAATTCCCACTTGAAATAAATAGTTTTGAAAGAAAGAATTTTTGATAATCAATTTTTTTTGCTTAAGACATTTTTAGATTTAATTAGCTCCTGCTTTAAAGTTTTTAAAAGTTTGTCAGGATTTTTTTTATGGTGAACTCTTTGAAAATTATGGTCGTTATTTTTAAGAATGCAGAAAAACTATAAAAAAACCAAAATGGCTTATAACTTCAATTCCCAAATAATCCATTAATATTTTAAAAATAGGAGTCATATGAAGGTACTTCAAAAAATTCATGGAAAGATTCACATACTATCTTTTAATTCTCTTTTTCAACAAACCTTTTGAAGTACCCTCATACATGCAAATATTTAGCAAACTAAACAGTATAGAAAGATATACAGAGCAAAGTAAAATCACCTTCCCCCATTTTCCCCTTCCTCTGTCTAAAAGTAACCAACATCAAATTTTTTTATTAGTTCCCTCTTCTAAAAAAAAAAAAAAAAAAAAAAAAGTACTTTTTTTGTTTATTTCCTTTTTTTGGTCTTTTTCTCTTTTTAAATTATTCTGTGTTTTTTAAACTAATTTGATTATTTTTGTCTTTCTTTTTTTAAATCTTTTTTTTATTCTTTTATTTTATTGCTTCTTTTACTTATTTAAAGTACCTTTTTTCAAACTTAAAAACAGTTATACCTGGGGTTATTTCAGAAAGGATTTGAGATGACCTCCTATTTCGCTCAGTTTTAGCAGGAAAGTACTAGAAATCTTATCCTTACTTCTTCATATGATGTTTGAGATGAAAATTAAATAATCACATCTGGCTTTTCTTAGTTTTCTTAGTAAATCAGTTTTACTGAGAGATAAAATCTAGTCCAATGGCCAATTTACCATTAAGAAACCATACCCACTCACTAGAACTTAAAATATGCTGAGTGGTAGTTTTTCCTTAAATTACTTAGAATTTGGCCAGCTTAGTACAAGTACAGAAAATGAGGCACTTTAGCCATGGCCAGTGATGGGATTACATGGACTGTGGGTGGGACACTCATGATACCAAAGACATGGTGAGTTCAGGACCCTCAGCTCTCACTGGTTATTGGGGTTATATGATTGACTAATGCCCCAAACCTGCAAGCTCCCCACTTTTGATCATGTATCCCTAACAAAGAAAATTGAGCCTGTCCCCTAACATATATTTATTTATAAACTGTACATATGGTTGAATGCCTTGAAATTGCTGGTGTTCAACTGTTTTTGACCTATAAAAAAGGCAATTTCATATGGTCCTAACTACAAGTACTATTGTTAAGTACTAATATGTTATGCCCATTATAAAATATACAGAAAGTGCAGATTCTAAAGGATAATCCAAATAAGCATTCTAAACATAACTTTAATTATTAATAGTTTTAAACCTTTTTGTTCTCACTAAAAAAAAAATATTTATATTTGAAAATATTTAAGCTATCTCACAGAGAAGCATAGATTCAAATAAAAGAAAAACATTATGAACTTACTAAATTGTGATATTTGTATTTCAGTCCCATCCACCAACTTTACCAAAGTTTTTGTTGAAATTTTATGAGTCAATTTTTATCTTCCTTTGATGTCAATCTGTTTTTTGAACCAACTGGGAAATTTTGCATTTTGTTTTTTTATTCAGCTATATATTTGTGTTTTAGCAAATGGGTTAAAAGATGCACTGAAACTCTTTGGAAGATTTTTGTTTGTTTGTTTGTTTGTTTGTTTATTTATTTATTTATTTATTTTTGGTGGCTGGCCTGTACAAGGATCCATATCCTGGACCTTGGTGTTATCAGCGCCATGCTCTAACCGAGTGAGCTAACCAGCCAGTCCCCTTGGGAGATGTTTTAAAGAGCTTAAGTGTTTTGTTGTTGTTGTTATTTTAAGGTATATAGACTTGGTGATTTTTTTAAGGCAACACATCAGTTTTACCAAGAAAAATCACATAGTGATAAAACAATTTCAAATATCCATTTTCAGAATGCTGTTTTCATAGCATAAGTTCATTATGATTCAACATTTAAATCACTGGTTATTAACACACACACAAAAAAATCATCCTTGCATTAAAGAAACAAAATGTTTTTGTTTAGTTTTGTCTATTTAAAATTTCTAAATACCTGCCAAGCAGAATAATTCTAATAATCACTTAGCCCAAGAAAAGGTAAAAAAAAAAAAAAAATCTTTTAAGTTTTACACTCTTTTAAGTGCTTTGGCAAAACATAGCTGCCTAACCCCTGTATAGTACAAAAGACTGTCTTGGTCATTTCCCACATGATGACAAAGGCTTGCAAAAGTTCTCTATTTTAAAGGCCTTATTTTTATAAAATTTACCACTTTGTCTAATCTTTCTGAAGGAGTCAAGAGGCTACCACTGTCCATATTATCATCCTAGTAAAATGCAGAAGAAAGAGAGAAAGAAGATTGCTTTCTGAAACACCCATTTTATTTTCCTGTCACATGGATTTTAAAAATCAGGGGATTTCTCTTTTAAAATCTGGGTCTCAGGAATGCTTGCCTGTGTTCCTGCAGGGAACCACCAGCTGGAGCTGCCATGGCTGCACTGAGCACCTTGCTCTCTTCAATTCCCCACCATTGCTTGTCGCTCACGCCCTCCTTTCCATGCAGTTACAAAAAAAATCACTTGATGGTATGATCTAAAACCTGCATTTCTCTTTCAATTTCTTTTCTGTAATAGCTTGCCTCATAATGGTGCTACTGTAAATGGATTTCACATGTGGTGCCCTCTCTATACCATTTCCCTGAATCTTTTAAAAATTCTAATCAAAGCAGACACTCCAACAATGTCACTTAGCCAGGTTTCCATAAAAATGTTTGTATTTTTTAAAGAAATTGTTTGTGGTTGAGGCTTACTTCTCTTACTTCTTCTCTTATATCTTTCTTTTAGTAGCTCACAAAAGTAGCTCCTAATGAATTTCATTATTGAAACAGAATGAAAAGAATTATCTTGCAAATACCACAAGCTGAAACATGTTAGAAGCATTTGTACTTTCACCCAACTATATAGCAACCCTCCCACGCTGTGTAATTTGTTACAATACTTGCTTCTTCAAATCTCCAGCCACATTTTCTTTGAGTCTTCCATAGGATCTGCTAACAAAAGAACGCCTTTCAATTTGTTGCCGTATTGTTTCCTGTTTGTTATTTTAACCAGTTTTACTGTGGTAGGAAGAAAAAGGTTTTTTCCTGTGGCATGTTTCTTTCCCAACTACTGTATTAAAAAAGAAATTATAAAACAGGCTGACGGGTTGCTAAACATTTATCATTAAGTTTAGTGAATTTTTGTAAAATACTGGATTGAGGACCACATGGTTTTTTCTTTCTTTCTTTCTTTGACCATTAAGAGGATCGCAATCCTCGGCACAGTGTGGTTTGCACCACGCTCAGCCAGTGAGCGCACTGGCCATGCCTATATAGGATTCGAACCTGCAGCCTCGGCGCTACCAGCGCTACACTCTCCCGAGAGAGCCACAGGGCCGGCCCCACATGATTTTAAACATACAATTTAAACATACAATCAATGCATACAATCAAAATCCTTGTTTTGCCAATTTCTGCTTTTGGCCAGGAGAGTGATAACACCCCCACAGATTGGCCAGCAGGACCTTGCAGCACCTGACTCATTACTCCCTTCTGGAACGTTCCATGTCGCAATGTACAGTGTGTTTTCAGTAGCACCGTCTTCATGCAGAGAGAACAGAATATTTGTTAACAAGGAAGGCTGCAAAAAAATAAAATACATACTATGAACAAGCCAATACGCTCACAAAATTTATTATTCAGGACTTAGGAGCAAATTCTGGTGGGATTTATGCAAAGGAATTTGAGACTTTATTTTAGGTAGATTTAAATATTAACATTAAGGAAATAAAACTATTCTCTCTAGGCTAATTTTTCAATGTAAACTTTTTGTTGCATAATACTGCACCTATACAAAACCACATAAATCATAAGCTTGATATATTTTTGCAAAGTTAATATGTTCATGTAAACAGCATCCAGATCAAAAATAGAGCACAACCAGACCCCAGGGATAACCCCTTGTATTCCATTCCAGTGGCCATTCCCTCCAGCACTGTAGATTTGATTTGCCTGATTTTGAACTTGATATCAATGGAATCAAATGGTATGTGCTCTTTTATATCTGGCTCATGTACTTAACATTATGTTTGTGAGGATCATCCCTACTGTTATGTGAAGTTGTTCTTATTGTGGAATAGAACTCCATTGTGTGAATTTATCACCATTTTATTCATTCATTTTCTCTTGTTGATGAGTATTTGATTAGTTTTCAGTTTGTGGCTCTTAGAAATAGCATGGCTTTGACCATTCCTGTTCTGTCCTGATGGACATATGGGCCCATTTCCATTGGGTGTATTTCTAGAAGTAGAGGCAAGAGTGCCAGTTTGTGGCTCTTAGAAATAGCATGGCTTTGACCATTCCTGTTCTGTCCTGATGGACATAAGGGCCCATTTCCATTGGGTGTATTTCTAGAAGTAGAGGCAAGAGCGTAATTTTCCTGGGTTTTTTTTTATTTTTATTTTTGGCGGCTGACCTGTATGGGGATCTGAACCCATGACCTTGATGTTATATGGCTGCGCTCTAGCCAACTGAGCTAACCGGCCAGCTCAAGAGTGCAAGTTTTATGCATCTGCCCCACATACATTTAGTATCCTCCAGCAGAAAATAATTTAAGAACTGGGGAGAGGGGAACATGGACTAAGAGGTTCTAGAGGAAAAAAACAAGGTTACTGAAAAGGCCATTCTTTTCTTTGAGATCCTTAAGAATGGGCTAGAACTCAGAGGTGCTCTTCGGCCTAGCAAGTGACCACAGTTGGTGGGCAATTTGTTCATCCTGACTTGGGATCCTGTAATAGGATTTAGGAGCTTACCTCATTCGGGAATGGGATTTGAAATGGAAACATGAAAGGAGACCTGGGATATTCAATCCCTTAACATCCTGGAGAAGTCTAAGAACTCCCTCCTGAATGTTCCATGAAGTTTTGAGGAATTTACGAAGGCTTCAGTTAACCTCTCAAGCTCATCTCATTCCTTTGTGTACAGAGGAAATCCAACTGCAGAAAGCATCAAATCTGAGAACAGAACCCACATCCTACAGAATGCTCCTTCCCAG
>NW_007731931.1:40379-46512 GCF_000696425.1 Galeopterus variegatus
AACTGCAGAAAGCATCAAATCTGAGAACAGAACCCACATCCTACAGAATGCTCCTTCCCAGCAATGAGCACAGTCCCATGCCCAGCCTCCCTGCCTCTGACTGGGGCAGCATTGCTCACCAGGAACTGCTTATACTGGCCATTGGCCACCTGTCACTACTCCTGTTTCTATTGCACAACCCTGCTGTGCTAATTATAAACTTTACAAATGAGCACAGTCCCATGCCCAGCCTCCCTGCCTCTGACTGGGGCAGCATTGCTCACCAGGAACTGCTTATACTGGCCATCGGCCACCTGTCACTACTCCTGTTTCTATTGCACAACCCTGCTGTGCTAATTATAAACTTTACTAAGATATTTTCATTATTTTATTTTGGATCCTGAACAATCAACTGAACTCACAAAAGTTGTTTGTTTGAACAGTTTATTTTTATCACCTGTTTTTCTGTGATTGGAAGATAATATATCTAAGCAAGAGAAAAGCTGCCCTATACAGAAACACCAGAGAGAGAATTTTCTACCTTCCTGCAGGGCATGAGTCATGTCTGCATGACTCATTTTTGTAGAACTGCTGGTGAAAGACCAATGCATAAATACATTCTTTTTGATGATGATCGTGAAAATAATGGATAATAAAATGATGAAAGTAATTTTGACTGCCTAAGAAGGGGGTTGCTGGGAAAACCAAAAATACGGTATTAATATTCCATTACATCATAGCACAGTAATCATCACAAGCAGATTTCATTTTATAGTTTCAAATATTTTTAAAATATGCTAAAGGTCATTACAGAAATGCAAATTTTTTAAAACCACAGTGAGATACTGCTACATAGCTACTAGAATGACTACAATGTATTATTTTTTAAAATGTGATTGTAAATTGACAAATTACAGTTGTTTATGTTTATGGGGCACAAAGTGATGTTACAATTTATGAATATGATGGGAATAATTAAATCAAGCTAATTAATGTATGTTACCTTAAATACTTATTTTTTGTAGTGAGAACATTTGAAACTTACTCTCAGCAATTTTGAAATGTACAATACAGTACTATTAACTATATTCACCACACTGTGGAATAGATCTCAGAAAAAAACTTATTTCTCCTGTCTAACTGAGGCTTTGTACCCTTTGACCACCATTTCCCCTCTCCCCCCATGCCCCAGCCTCTGGTAACAACCATTCTACTCTCTGTTTCTATGAGTTTGATTGTTTTAGATTCCACATGTAAATGAGAACATGTGGTATTTGTCTTTCTGTGCCTGGCTTGTTTCACTTAGTATAATGCTCTCCAATTCCATCCTTTTTGTCGCAAATGACAAAATTTCTTTCTTTATTAAAGGTGAATACTATTCCATTGTGTGTAAATGCCATATTTTCTTTATCCTAAGGGTTAATGGACACAGGTTGATTTAATAACTTGGCTATTGTGAATAGTGCTGCAATGAACATGGGAGTGCAACATTTCTCTGACATACTGATTTCAAATCTTTTGGGTAAATACCTAGAGTAGGATTGCTGGATCACAATTTTAAAAAGATGGAAAATAAGTGTTGGCAGAAATGTGGAGAAACTGGAATCCTCATATATCACTGGTGGGAATATAAAATGGTACAACCACTTTGGAAAACAGTTTGGCAGCTTCATTAAAAAGTTAAACATAAATTTATCATACAATCTAACAAGTACACTCCTAGGAATCTACCAACGAGAAATGAAAAAATTTGCCCACACAAAGATTTGTACTCGAATTTTCATAAAAGCTCTATTCATAATAATCCAAACTGGAAAATACCTAAATAAACATTAACTGGTGAATGGATAAATAAAATGTGGTATATCCATGCAATGGGACATTATTCGGCAATAAAAAGAGATGAAGTGTTGATACATGAGAAAACATGAATGGACCTTGAAACCATTATGCAAAGTGTAGAAAAAAAAAAAAAACAGATGTAACAGGCTACCCTGTATGATTGCATTTATAAGAAATATCAAGAAAAGGCAATTTATAGGGACAGAAAGCAAAACAGTTGTTGCTTAGTGCTAGAAGTGGGTGCAAGGATTAACTGTAAATGAGAACAAGGAACCTTTCTGGGGTGATATAAATTTTCCAAAACTGGATTATGGTGATTGTTGCACAGTTCCAGAAATTTACTAATAACTTTGAATCATACAGTGCCAATGGGTGAATATATAGTATATAAATTATACCCCAAACAGTTATTTTAAAAATCTTAGACTCTTGTATTAAAACAATATTTGTATTTTTTTCTTTAGCAACTGAGACACTACAGGAATAACACAATTTGGGGAAGGGGGGTATGACAAAATTAAAATTTTTAGAAGTAACGCAAAGGAAAAAATTCTAAAGAAATCCTTTGACTTTTTCCCTAACATCTCTTAGTTTTTTACTCTCCCAGATTTATTCATCAAGGTCCTGTCTTCTGAAGACTTGCAGTGACCTCTGAGCCATCCATCACATAAAGGTAAAGAGATCCCAGGTGTACTTTTAGGATAATGAGTTCAATTTCAAAGTAAGACATGAAGGGAAGACCAATTGCCCCAGTCCAGGTCATCATTAGACTAGATCTTTCTGTTCTGTCTTTAGAGTGAGTATCTTAAACTACTTTAAACTCCAGGATCAGGTTGTTAATCAATGTGGTGGTGCCAACACCCAAATTTAAGGTAGATGTAAAACTTACAGCTTCAGATGTCAATAATACCAAACAATAATGGTCATCACTATTATAATTTGGGCTCTCTCCAAATACATCAAACACCACACCTGGAAATTCAGGTGTTTTACATAGTTTTCTACAATGATACACTGGCCCCTAGCAATAGTTACAGTTACCATATAGATCATTGAAAGATATTTTAAATTTTTTATTTTAAAGTACATTTCTTATCGCCATACAACAGACACAGAAAAGTGAGCAAATCGTAAGTGCATGATAAATTCTCAAAGATAATACGCTTTCTAAAACACCAGTGGGTTAAGAAACAGAAAAGTGCAATCACTCCAGAAACTTCTTATACCCCTCCCAGCTACCACATATGATTCCTTCCCACCATTCTTGTTTCTAATACCATAATTTTATTTTGCCCAATTTTGAACTTTACATAAATGGAAGCAATCACACAGTGTGCTCATTTGTGTCTTGTTTCTTTTACTTGATGCTGATAACAGTCACCCATTGTTCTATGATATTCTATCGTAGGAATATCTTACTATTTATTTATCCATTCTATTGTTGATGAACATATGGATTTCTTCCAGTTCTTGGTTGTTATGAATAATGTTGCTATGAACATTTTTGAATATCTCTTTTGTGCACATATACTCAACATTTCTGTTGAGTATATACTCTAGGAATGGCTACTGGGTCATAGAGTATGTGTATGATTAGCTTGGTATAAATCATTTTATTTTGCTAAAATCTAGGAAGCCACTTGAAGTGATTTAAGTGTAAACATACCTAAATGCAGAAATTTCCTAACTATAAACACATATTCATTCTTCAGAACTGACCTGAGCAAACACTGTTATAGGCAGAACAATTGAATATCAGTCACAAAGTTAGTGGAGTGTGATGTCTCACAAACATCACTTCTTCAGAAGACATCACCTCCTGTGGGTTACAGATCTCAGCAAAGTGCCGCATTCCCGCATTCCTGCAAGCTCCCTCCATGAAGTCTGGATGAATGTGGCTTGTTCTAAAAGAAAACATTACATTTGTTCAATTTCCCTAAGGTATAAAAATGAATTTACTTTTCAGTAAAAAAGAAAAAAAGTCCAGGGTAATTATTGGCACATAATGCTGGGCTGAGTCTTCCGGTTCTTAGAAAACACTTTTCTGTTGTTTTCTGGAGCTGTGAAGACCTTTGTCTCCTGGCAGGGCTAAAACCTCTTGCCTGTAACCAGTTCTTCTGGGTGGCTGTAGGCTCATAAACCACTCTGTGTCATAGTCCATCTCTGATTGGTCAACTTGAAATCTGAATTCAAGCCGGGGAACCCTGATTCAGCCTATGATGCTTCCAGTAGGATGTTTTCATGGCATAGGTTAATCTTAGAAATCCAGAGGGTTTTCCTTCAATGAATAAAACTTTCCAGGGAGTTTCCACAATAATTTTACTTTAAGGTCTCTGGACTGGGCATCCAACTGTGTTTGGAGAAGACTTTCTATGAAAACAAGAGTCCCTTTGGCTTGCTGCCTGTGTCTGGGAAGTTGAGGGGTTTGCCAGAATTCCCAGATCTCAGACGCTTTTACACCTTGATGAACCAGGCTGCAGAGAGGGCTCTTTTATGTTTTCTTCTAACCTCTCTTTTTATTTTGATTCCTGTGTAGTTGCTTGATATATTTTTCCAACTTTCTGGGGTATTTTGTTAGTATATAGAAGCAGCAACTTCTTGAATAGTGTCCATTGTACCTTTGTGATGACATCTTTTATTTCTTTTCTACCATACCCAAGTGTTCCAAACATAGCACCTGCAATTCTAGCTTTGAGCATTAAGATAACATACTATATACTCTTTACTATCTGGTTTTATTTGCTTTAAAAATTACCACAATTTTTGAAATTCTCATTGCTGTCAGTGGAGAAGAAATTAAATTCTCCAAGCTCAGATGGGCTTTCTTTTTTTTTTTTTTGTCTTTTTTTTTCCATGTCCGGCAACGGATCGCAACCCTCAGTGTCGCCCCCGCACCGGACCGGGACCGGCAACGGGACCGCAACCCTCGGTGTTGCCCCCGCGCCTCACTCAGCCAGTGAGCGGGAACCGGTCTGCATGTGGGATCCGAACCCTTGGCGGAGCGCAACCGCGCTTCCCAAGCGGCGCACTAGCGCAGTGCGCCACTGGGCCGGCCCTCAGATGGGCTTTCTAAATTTGGTCATACTTTTTATGTTTTGATAAACCATGAGGAGCGCAACCGCGCTTCCCAAGCGGCGCACTAGCGCAGTGCGCCACCGGGCCGGCCCTCAGATGGGCTTTCTAAATTTGGTCATACTTTTTATGTTTTGATAAACCATGGATATGTTATAAAACTCTACCCAGGACATGTTTTGTGAAAAACTTGTTATCTGTCAAAAGACAAATATTCAACACAAAGAGATATAGAACAACTAATCACCTAGTTGCTTAGGTTTAAAATGGAAAGAAATTATTTTGCATCCTATATTCAGTGAACACAAATTCACTCAGCATTAGATGGCTAATTAGGCAATACAAGAGGAAACAGCTTTATCAAGAAACCAACCAGAATTTCTCAGTTTTCAGGTGTTTTCCTTATGTTTGGGATGATCTAAATATTGATGACTTAGGGCCGGCCTGGTGGCGCACTCGGTAGAGTGTGGCACTTGGGAGCGCGGCAGCGCTCCCACCGAGGGTTCGGATCCCATATAGAGACCGGTCCGCTCACTGGTTGAGCACGGTGCGGGCGCGACACCGAGGGTTGCGATCCCGTTACCAATCACGAAAAAAGACAAAAAAAGGAAAAAAAAAAAAAATAAAATAAAATAATAATAATAAAAAAAAAAATAAATATTGATGACTTAGCTTTTTTTGTCGCTACCAGCTTTCATTTATTCATTTATTTTTTTAAGCAGCTGTATTGAGATAGAATTCACATACTTTATAATTTGCCCAATTAAAATGTACAATTAATTAGTTTTTAGTATAATCACAGATATGTGCAACCATTACCACAGTCAATTTTAGAACATTTCATCACCTCGAAAAAGAAACTCCATATGTTTTATCTATCAGCCCTCTCTATTCCCTCATCCCAGCCCTAAGCAACCACGAATCTACTTCTGGTCTTTATGGATATCCCTATTCTGGATTTTCATATGAATGGAATCATATAATATGTAGCCTTTTGTGATCGGCTCTTTCACTTAGCATAATGTTCTCAAGGTTCATACAAGTTGTAGTGTGTGTCAGTACTTATTCCTGTTTCTGGCCAAATAATATTCCACTGTGGGAATGTACCACCTTTTGTTTGTTCATTGGTCCACTTATGGACGTAAGGGTTGTTTCTCTTGTTAGTTTTTAAAATTTATTCTCATTTAGCAATCCTGTTATTCTTTTTTTTTTTTTTTTTTTTTTTTTTTTTTTTTTTTTT
>NW_007731931.1:46853-68117 GCF_000696425.1 Galeopterus variegatus
TCAGTGTTGCCCCCGTACCGGACCGGGGACCGGCAACGGGATTGCAAGCCTCGGTGCTGCTCCCGCGCCCCGCTCAGCCAGTGAGCGGGAGCTGGTCCGTATGTGGGATCCGAACCCTCGGACGGGAGCGCCGCCGCGCTTCCCAAGCGGCGCACTATCCAGTGCGCCACCGGGCCGGCCCTCAATCCTGTTATTCTTAAACATGAAGCCTTATGTTCTTTTCCAAGAGTGGTCTACGTTCAACGAGAGAGTTGGAAACAGGATCTACGATTAACTGCTTGTTTATTTGACTTTTGCCAAAGAAAAGCATTCTGCCCCAACATTAACTGCTCCATGAATATTCTTCTTTTAATTGTTGAATCCTAAATAGAAACAAGCAGCTCCTGTTCCCTTGTTTAAATGAAATGCCAAATCATTACCTTTTCTTCTTCTTCTCACTCTCTGCCAGCTCTTAAAAAAAAAGACCATGAAAATGAGCACAGTCATTTTTCTGCACACCAGGGCATTCCCATTAATAGCTCATCCCAGTTGTTGCTTCCTTTGTCAGATGTTTTAATCGTACAAAGTACTTCTCAGAACTTTGCTTTTGTTTTTTTGTCCTTTTTGAGACCGGCCGCACTGCACTCACTGAGCGATGTGAGCGCACCGGTCATCCCTATATAGGATCCGAACCCGCAGCGGGAGCGCTGCTGCGCTCCCAGCACCACACTCTCCCGAGTGCGCCCCGGGCTCGGCCCACTTCTCAGAACTTTGGCTTGACCTTTGCCAAGCACGTCACCTTGAAAAGCTGCTACAGTGATCTTTTTGTCTTTGTCTCATATAGTCAACAAAACATTTAAAATGTAACAAAAAGATAACTTCGGGTATAGTAAAAGTAACATAAATTTCAAAATAGCTTCTAAATAGTCAAGGCCCCAGGAATTAGGGCTGTGTTTTTTTCTTTATCAAGGTGTGACCTGGTTGTTATTTAGAACACAATCTCTTGCAAATTCATGTCCAAATAAAAGCAAACATTGTTTTGTATTAGTCGAAGAAATACCGCAATTTAATTATATTAGCAGTGATATCCAAGCTCACAACAGATTTTTGCTTTTGCAGTTTCTCCAGAAAGGACAGAAATTCAACCGTCGTTTTGCCATCAGCTTGTGAAGAATTCCTATTCACGCTCTCATTTGTGCTTTCGCAGACATCTTTGACATCTTTTACGGTGTATGCCCAATTATTTCTCTCTTTTGGGGGGACTTTCTCCCAGTTCGCCGGGGAAGTCAACCTGGAAAGATGGCTGATAATTCATGAGCTTTAATCCAGCTGGGGCTGGATAGGTAGGCTTGGCCGTATGGATTGCGGCGTAGAAAAAGTTGATCTGCAGAGAGACAGGAAATGCAAGCGATGTGGTTGGAGGAAGAGAGATGAGCAGCCACTAGTTCTGGGTTCCTTTGCATTTCTCCTACCCAGCTGCCTTCCTGCCCTGGGTTATATGAGAGACTCTTGTGTCTTTTCAACACAACAACAACAGTAACAGTTATATAATTGTGTAACATAGCACTTATTGAGTCCTCACCATGCACCAGATGCTGGTCTAAGTATTTTGCTCATTTCATCCTCGCAATAATCCTATGATAGAATTACCATTATTATCCCTATTTGACAAAAGAGCAAGCAATTGATAACTCACTTGACTCTCATAGGGGAAACTCAGGAGTCAGCATCCGGTCCCTGAGGCTCTGTTGGTGACATTCAGGAGAGGTGGCCCTGCCAGAGGATGCCGACGGAGAAGCAGGGGCCCCACAGTCAAGTATTATCCTGAGGAAGGACCCAAAAGGTGGAACATGAAGATGTTTACATGTGAAGAGGATTTGCCCAAGTAACCTGTACATCACTGTTCTCTCTCCACTGCCACACACTGTCCTGACATCAGCAGGGAAGAAAAGAGGAGTCCTGAAGCCAGAGAGGGGGTTTGAAGTGACAGCTTCTCCCCACAGCAGGCACTGGCAAGTGCCTACTGGCATGGGAATGGGACCGAGGTGCTGTCCCTACTGCCATAGCCCTTGGAAAGCTGGTCCCTTCTCACTTGGCCCTTGTGGCAGCAGACCCCAGCAGGTAGAGCAGCAGCCGAGGGTCAGACAGGTGTCTGCTGCCATGGGCCGTTCTGGGGCAATGACCTCTGGCATTTCTTCTTCTGCAGAGCTGAGTGTAGTTGATTCTAGCTGGGATGTGCTGGCATCCTCATCAGAGCGGGGGTGGGGGGGTGGATGTTTGGTGTTGGGGTGCCCCAAGACATCAGGAGGGCGTGGCCACACATTCAAAAGCAGAGGTTCTGTAGGATAAAAATGACTCACTAGTCCGATTAAAACCCTGGGCTAAAACTGACACAGACTTACATTTCATACATTACAGACAAAGCATGGGTGCCTAAGTTGGCCTGGCTGCCTTTACGGTCCAGTTTCATGGGCCAGCTTGATAACCGAGGTCTTCAGACTTGATGACTCTCCTGGGTACTGAACAAGCATATCTTGAGACATCGCCCGGAAGGACCTGGCCCAGGAAACAGACTGTCCTGGGAGCCAGTCCCAGGGCCGTCCTCCTCCAGGGAAGACCTGTCTCCTGTTCGCTGTTCCCAGCCAGCTCCCCCGTGGCCATCCCTCTTTCCCTCTGCTCCAGGAGATGCAGCCAGCTTTGTCTCTCTTAACTGCCATCACCCTTCTGATCTCTAGGGGATGGCTCCCCTCTACACCCATAACTGGCTGAGGAAGACGGTGGCTCCCACTGCCTTCTCTCCTGGACCCAAATCCATTAGGGGGAACCACATGAAACTACTGATATCTGACCATTTTGACCTACACAAATGGCATGTTCTCATAGGCCAACCTAAATATAGGCCTTTTAATTTGACACATCTTCCTGCTAACTGTGATAGTAAAATAGAAAAAAAGCAAAAATAAAAATAGTGGGCACAGCACATGACACCCTCCCTAGAGATTGTAAAGGATAGATTTTTCTGGCTGAGTCTCCCTTTCATGAGGCCCCTTATTAATAGTGAATTTTGACGCCATCTCCCAAGGATGTCATGCTATCTGACTGCAAAAATAAAAATAGTGGGCACAGCACATGACACCCTCCCTAGAGATTGTAAAGGATAGATTTTTCTGGCTGAGTCTCCCTTTCCTGAGGCCCCTTATTAATAGTGAATTTTGACGCCATCTCCCAAGGATGTCATGCTATCTGACTTGCACGTTGGACCAGACAGCTCCCCTCAGCTGGTAGCTGGGCCAGTCCCAGCCTCACAGAATTCCCATCCTGCATCCCCACATCTCTGGCTCCACTCTTCTCATCCCTCCTTTCTGCTGTACTTTCATTCAGCAGCTGCCTCCTGGTACTGCCCTACACGCCTACACCCTGAGAGAGCGCCCAAAGAGTCCCCACTGCTCAGGCTTCCTGTCTGACCTTGCCATCACCTCCTCATCCAGTCCTGGAGGCCCCAGTCCAGCCCCCTGTCCAGTCCCCCTCCCCTCACTCATCTCTCTCTGTCCCAAGTGTTTTGCCCACAACATTTCTCCTGGCCTGGCTGAGAAGTCCAGAGAAGTTCCATTTCCTTATCTACATCATGGGTTTCTGTCTGATCCTGCTCTCTCTTGAAGTCAGGCGTCCCAAACCTTCAGAAGCCCAGCAGGCTTGACTCAGTGGCCGCCAATCTGCCCCCTGCTGCTCCGCTCCTGCAGATTCTATCTCTGTTTCAGGCATGAGTCCCTGCTAGCCTCCCTCTGCAACCTTGTGTCCAGGCTGCATGTTGCTGGCGTACCCACTCACTAGCAGAGGGCCGGCCCTACCTAACCCTGTTTCCTCAGTCTCTCTCAATTCCCCTCAGGTAGCCCTGCTGTCCCCCCCAGGTCATGTCAATGGACCTTGATGGAATTCCCACTCAGGGTCCTCATAGGGAATCTGGTCATAGATCAGAAGGGCCACCAGGCAGAGCAGGGGCCAGGCCATGCTTAGCTGTTCTGAGATAGTGCATATCTTCTGTGCTGGCAATGGCCCCTGCCCGGAGCTTCTCCTGACTGCCATGGGCAGGGGCAGCCTGGGTGCCACCATGTCATCCTTGTACCCCTGTTGGTCCCCATGATGCTTGCAGACTTCACAGCCTGTACTCTGCCACTTGGCCAACAGTAACCAACCCAGCCTAACTGCCTCCAGACCCCTCTTTTCCACAGACCCTACTTTATCAGTGACTGCTTGTTCATTCAACCATTCAAGTCATTTACTAAGAATGTATTAAACACCTGCTATGTGCCAGGTACCATTCTAAGCCTTCGGGACATAGTGGTGAATAGGACGGATGAGGTCCCTTATCCACGGAGCTTATAGTCTAGTCAGGACAGCAGTGAACAAACCAATAACTCTCACCGTGGGTCTGTGGGCTGGGAGTGGGACACAACCTGTATGTTACCAGACTGAGATGAGGTTGCCAGAAGTTGAGAGAAGTGTTTAGAAACTTCTATAGCAAGAGACGTTTTATGTTTGTTGAGTTTAGTAAAAATAAAATAGGCTTCTACTGTAGGTTTTTTTAAAATTTCATTTTTCTGGTAATTCATTTTTATTATATTTTACAAAAATATAGATCTGCAATGGATTAAGATTTAGAAGAATTCAAACTACACCCCCAGAGACATTGAGAAGCACTGTTCCAAACTACAAATTGTGATTTGTGCCATGAAAAACATAATGAAGAATAACAGGGGAAAACCTGTGTGAGGAGTGTGGCATTTGATGAGGCCTGCAGGATGAGGAGGAGCCAGACAGGCAAAGAGCTGGGGAAGGAACATTCCAGCTGTGCAAAGGCCCTGATATGAGCAAGAACCTAGAGGGCATAAACATGAGGAAGCCAGGGTGGAGCAGAAAGAACGATGGGAGAGGGGTGGAGGGTGGGAAGGTAGGCGGAGGTTCAATCCTGTGATGTGTGCTGGACAACAAGGAGAGACTCAAGTGCTTCAAGCAAGGAGTGATGTGGTTTGGTTTATGTTTAAAGGCTCCCTCTGCTGTTATGGGGCAACGGGGGTTGAACAGCAGTGGGTGAGGTCAAGAGAGGCCAACTAGGAGGGGAGGAGCTGTCAGCAGCAGAGCTTGGGGGTAAGTTTCCAAGGAGATTCCAGAAGGAATTGTTCATGTGCAGTAAAAGGCACCCAGATTTGGGGTGAACTCAGTGTGGATGCATGTGGCATCCCACTTCCTTCCTGTTGCTTTTGGTAACAAAGCAAAGGGAAGCCCCATTCTGATTCTGTCAGAGGAGGGCTCACTTGTGAGATCCAGAAGGACCCTGTGATAGCAGTGCCAACCTAAATCACAGAAAGAAGCCCTCTAAAAGAATAATGAATTTAATCGGGAGAAGAACATTGCAATAGGAATATGTGTGCCATAGTAAATGATGTGCTTATTTAGGGAGGTAAAGGAAAACAAAAGTTTTAAAGGAAAAATGGAGGATTACATAATTGCTTTGGGATAATGATCCCTGGCTATATGGATCAATAACAAGGGTGACTCCAGTCCAAGGTTGGACAGGCAGTTGCTGGGCAGATGTCCTTGCAGAAGTTTTTTTTGCAAAAGGTTGTGATGGCCTCTGTGCAAGGCTGTGGTTTTGCAGAGTCCTTTGTGATAGTCCTTGTTACCAGGCATACCTGTGTGAGAACTTTCCTCTTCATGGCCTTTCCCCAGCTCTATTGTCAGGGGTTTTAGCACAAGTGACTCCATATTAATTCTGAAAACTTTCACAGCAGTATCTCAACTAAAGCCCAAGTCCAAGACAGGACTTTCAGAACATCTTTCTTATAAGGGTCTAGCATGCAAACACTTTTGAAGAAACTGTTGTGCCTTGGACACTTAGTGATTGAGACAAGATGTTGCCAAGAGGAAATGTCATTTAAAGAACGATTTCCTCAAAGATACGACATTGTGCAACCTAAAATAAACAAACAAACAAACAAATAAATAAATAAAAGCCAAAAAATGGAAAAGGGAATTCAAATTCATAATTTTTCTGAGAAATAAACAGCAAGGTCTGGACCATAGAAAAATTGATTGATCTGGCTTTCTGTCATTTGGTGTTTGTGCACTGCAACAGCTGAGTGGTAATGAGTGCCCTGGACAATGATGCTAAGGCTCCACAGATTTTGAAAGTATCTTGTAAATCTCCAAAACGAAAAGCACATACTTTTAGAATTGTGGTTTCTGTGTTCTTTTTTTAAAGATGTGGTGGGAAGCTGTAATAGAGACCCATTTAACAGGATGGTGTATAAGTCTTTAATAACTTCCAATGTCTATAATCAGTCTATACAGTATTTCTTCTCTTTGCATTCTGCCACCTTGACAGAGAAGAGTTTGCTAAGCCGCTTTCATCATCACTGAAGGTCTTATGTATTACAGAAAGTTGCTACAAAACATTTTCGAAAGATGATTTAGGCAGGTTTAAAATTTGAACCATCCCTATAACCATTTTTATTCTTGCGAGAGAATTACTTTGTATGTACAGGGAATTTTCTAAATGATCTTGAAAGTTTAAGTCATGTCATCCAAATAAGTGATTTCTGCCTCCTGGGGCCTGCCAGGAAGCTTTTAATACAAGTTTGCTTATTAAATAAGTCTAAGTAAGTTCCTAAGAAACCGTGGCATTTCAGCTATGCAAATCATATTTTGTAATTTCTCTGAACTTATGTCATTATTCTGAAAGTAATCATTGGATTATTACTATCCACTATTACTTTCTTGACTAATTAAGGCATAAAGTGCATATTAAATAAATAAATAGGTTATGAATATTTGATATTTGATAACAATATTTGATAAATTTTAAACCTGCCTAAATCATCTTTTGTTAATGTTGACAAGTGATAGTCAACTTAGCAATAGGTAATAAAAGCTTTTAGGAATTCTATATCTTACCCTCCAAAAATTTTTTCTAAGGATGTGATCAGAGATAAAGACAAAGATTTTTGTACAGGAATATTTGTTATTATGACATTTATAAAAATAAAAACTTAGAACCATCCTAAAAGTCTAATAATAGGGACTTTGTGAAATAAATTATGGTGCATTCATATAATGCGATATTATGCAGTTGCTAAATGCTCACAATATAATGTTATTTGAAAAATGTGGTACACAAAATTATATTTTATGTGCAATCCCACTTTTCAAAAAAATACACATACACAAACACCAACACACTTAGAAGGACTTATAGAAAGAAGGCTATTAAGAGTGATCATTTTTTTATGATAAATTATGGGCAATTTAAATTTTTTTTATTTGCTATAGTTTAAAAATTCTCTACAATGAATACATATTACTTTTAAAATAAGTGATAGTTACTAGGCTGGCCAGTTAGTTCAGTTGGTTAGAACACGGTATTATAACACCAAGGTCAAGGGTTTGGATCCCCATACCAGCCAGCTGCCAAAAATTTTTTTAAATAAAATAAGAGATAATTATTAAAAACCAGCAATGAAATATTTTTAAAAATCAGTCATCAAATACCATTCCACCTTCATTACTTTTGTAGATTAAGAATTCTACAATCAGGGCCGGCCCGGTGGCACACTGGAAAGTGCGTCGCTTGGGAGCGCGGTGGCGCTCCCGCTGAGGGTTCAGATCCCATGTGGAGACCGGTTCCCGCTCACTGGCTGAGCGTGGTGCGGGCGCAACACCAAGGGTTGCGATCCCATTACCAGTCAGTAAAAAAGACAAAAAAGGAAAAAAAAAAAAAAGAATTCTACAATCATGAGACAACCTTAGCCAAATTCTTACATACTTTTAATCAAGGGTATTTCTGAAATAGTCTATTGAATGTGTGGTTGATGGGTGTCATCAGTGCCTTTCAATCACGTATGGTATTTGGCTCGTGACATTGTCATGATTAATACAACACGAAAAATCTGATTTATCCAACGCACTACCACTAATCTTATTGGTGACAAGAAGCTCCAGATAAGGATGAGATGAAGAGGTGAAAATGCGGGCAAGTTTGGGGACTTAACTTCACTGAAACCATTTTCTTTGAAGGATTGGATATCTGATCTGATTTCGTTTACTTCAGATCTTTGAACAAATCCTTACACAGGTATGTTTGGGAGGGAAGGAGTTAAGTCTAGAAGCAGTGCTTGATTTAGGACTTGTTTTTGGAATCACTTATCTTTGGGTTGCTGACAGCAATAAACATTTTCTAAATACCTAAAGGAATGAAAGTAGATTGTCATCCAGCAAGAAGGGGGCAGATTAAACTTAGTTATTTCTCTATATTCATTCAGATGAATGTTTGAGTTAAAAAAAAAAAACCCAAATGAAAACAAAAAAGATAAAAGTTACCTTTTAAATTTGTCATGTGTCTGCCCCTGGTGTGTGGTCCTCTTTAATGTCCAGGATGGAAGATAATTATTTTGTAAAATAAAGTTCAAAAAGGCAAAGATATCATTGACTTAGACTAAACATTCAATAACTCCTGCAAATGATTATCAATAGGCATTGACATACATTCCTTACTTTGGCCCGGAAGGTGTAGACTTATTCTCAAGGTTAAGTAAAGGTCATCTCTCTCTGCCATACTGCCACTCGGCGGTGATGGAAAAGCAAAGCCTGAGGTTGGGTGCCTGGAAATTTCACTTAAGAGACAAATGGCCCAGTCTGTCTTCACTCAGGTCATCTTGGCTAGTTTTCCCATAATTGTACTAGATCAGTAGTCAAGTGAAATGCCAGATTCATCACGGATAGAATCTCTGTCCCTGGTTGGCAGTCCTTTAATTTGTATGCCTTTGTGGCCAGAGGCCATTATTTCTAATTGCCTTTTCATCCTGTAGCGGTTCATCTATCTTCCACGCGTATCAAATTTAATTGTCATGTTAGAAGATGATGGGGAATTTGGTCTGAAGTAACTATTGTACTAGTTTCACAAACTTTAGTAACTTCAGAAAAAAATCTTAAAAGACTCACAGAAATTTGAAAGTAAATAATGATGACCTTCTAGTAATTCAAGGTTGTTATAGGATCTTCACATTGATATTTCTCAATATCTAGGTCCTTAAATGATTTGACTCCTTAAAATGTGAAAACAAGTTTACACCCCTCTTATTGCACCTTCCAAACAATTTAATTGTAACACTTCTGATGATTCCAGATAGGAACCTCTGAATTTTTTCTTCTTCATTCAACAAATGTGTACTTAGCTACCTCGTGCTAGGCACTGGGGACCCAAGATGAGTCAGACAAATCCCTGTGAAGATAGGTACAATAAAGTGACCAAGTATGACTGGACCAGTGTGTGTCACAGAGTACGCTTGGATTGGGATGGAAGCACAGCTGGGGTGCTGGGTGGGAACCAAAAAATGTTCAGGGAGCAGCCGATTCTAGAGGTTTCACCTACTCCATCTGATGCAACCTCCAGGATAATCAAGGTAGGTATCCCCATCTAACAGGTGAGAAAACAGAGGCTTAGGGGTGAACCCTCCCAAGGCCTCACTCACCAAGGAGGAGGTGAAGTGAGAACTTGAGAACTGGTGTCCAGATCTGCTTTGATTCAAAGCTCAGACTTGTAATCTTGCATGCTCTCAGGAGAGGGGCAGAGCCAGAAAGGGCCCCTGTGAGTAAGTTAGTCCAGACAAGCAGGGGCTATTGGGAAGCAGGTGGTGGGCAGGGGGAGAGAGGGAGGGGCATTCCCTGCACATACGGAGCTGTACAGAGGTCCCACTCACCCCACTGGCCATCACTGGAAACTCTGAACTGCTCAACTTTGTGGGGGTGGGAGGGACCTTTCTGGAAATCCATTCACTTTCTTGCCTGTCCTGGCAGCTCAGCAGCCCCATTTGGAAGGTTAATTTTGCAGGTATGGTACAAAATCCATTCCATTTTCCCTCGTTGACTTAGCATGAGCAATGTGGTTTCTTTTCTCTCAGATTCTTCGCAAGGCTCTTCTGCAAAGGAGTGGAAGAGCAGTTTACATTTCAAACTTCATAGATAAGGCAGCCAAATAATGTCAAGACCTCTGTCCATCTGTCCGTCCATCCATCTTTTAGAGTCAGGCACAGCAGTGCAGAGCTCTGGGTGGAGGGTCCTTGAATGCTCTTTACTCCCCTCCATGCCGACCTGTCCATTTGGGTTACTCCTTCATTCGACGGGTATTTATTGAGTGTTCTCCTGTATATCAGGTACTGAGTCAGGCCTTAGGGATAAGGTGACAAAATAGACAGGATTCCTGGCTTGGTGTGCCTTGTACAAATGGGTAAATGTGAAATGACACCTGTGAGAGCTGCCACAGAGAAGGGGATCTTCCTCACTCTGGGGAAACAGAAAAAGCTACCCTGAAGGAATCAAGGGCTGAAGGGAGAGGGGAAGGCATGGTGGAGGAGGAAGGGTGTTCCAGGCAGAAGAAACAGCAGGCATAGCCACTGAAGTGGGAGGGAGTAGAGACTTCTGATGATCTGAAAGGAAGCCAGAGCGGCAGGTAGTGGGCCCCAGCCCTGTGTAAGAAGCCCTTTCAAGTCTCCTCTCTTGGAGGTGTTTAGACAAGAGGCTGGTTAGAGTTATAGCACTGAGAGCAATTACAGAGACCTATACACATAAATAAAGAAACTTGAGTGCATTTATGAGTATCACAGGATGATAGAAATAAAAATGATGAGGGAAAGACAGTCAGACATCCTCTCTCCCCTCGCTCTGCTTTCCCTTCCCTTCTTCCTCACTTGCTTGTTTCCTTCTTCACTTCTCCCGAGTGCACCACGGGCTCGGCCCTCAGGCATGGTTTTAAGCATTTTATATACTTCATATTTCCCTATAGCCTATAAAGGGGGTGTTGTTTTACAGATGAAGAAACTGAGGCTCAGAGAGGCAAAGTAACCTGCCCAAGGTCATACTTGCAGGAAGGAGCAGAGTCAGGACTTGAGACTCAGGTCTGAATGACGCCAAAGCGTCATTTTACTTAAATCCTCAGAAGTTGGCCATTTAAACGCATATTTATTCATTATTTGAATAAAATGCCAAAGCGCATGCTCTTTTTACTTAAATCCTCAGAAGTTGGCCATTTAAACGCATATTTATTCATTATTTGAATAAAAATATTGAACCTTATTAGTATACAAATTTGCAAATTAAAACTACACACCATCCCTTTATTAGCAAAAGTGGAACGAGTGGTGATTATTGAGCCACTTTCTGGCATCTTGCTCATTTCTTGCTGCTATTGATTTGCCAAAGAAGAAATATGGTGATTAAATTAAGGATCTTGACATGGGGAAATTATTCTGGATTATCCAGTTGGGCCCTAAATCCTTTCCCACCCCAGGAAGGACAGACCACGGGGTGGAGGTCTCCTCTTTGGGGGAGGGGGTGGGGAGCAGCATTGCGTGCGTATACATGTTCATGTGTGCATGTGTACATGTGCATGTGCATGTTTTGGGGGAGGTGGGGTGGTGGGAGGACAGTAAACAGAACTTTTTGTGCAGATAGAGGAGAATTTGTAGCTTAAAGACTATCTCTACCAGGCTTTTGGTTTTGAAGACCAGTAGGTCTTCAACACATGATCCAGTCTATCCCTATAAATCTCTCCATAGATGCTTGTTAAAAATGTAGATTACAGGGCCGTACTGGATTATGTCCCCCCAAAACTCACCGAAGCTTGAATCGTGTCCCCTAAGGTTTATGTATTAGAAACTTGGTCACCACTGTGACTGCTAAGAGGGTGGGAAATCCTATTATGGTAATTGAAAGGTGGTGTCTTGAAGAGGTGATTAGATTGTAGGACCATGCAATAGTGAATGGATTAATAGTGGTGGTCAGGGGCGTGGTTCTGAGGGCTTTAAAAGAGAGGAGAGTCTGTCTTTTTCTCTCTCTTCTCTCTCTGCTTCCACCATCTTGCAATGTGAGCCCCTGGGTCACTGTCACACCTCCAGATGTACCTTGGACTTCCAGCCTCAGAAACCATAAGCAATAAATTTCGTTTTCTTTATAAATCACCAAGTTTCAAGTATTTTTGTTATAAGCAACAGAAACAGACTAATACAAGGGCCTTCTGGACTTACTAGAGCTGAGAACTTGCATTTGAACAGTTCCCCAGGTGGTTCTTGGCCACTTCAAAGATTGAGAATAGACATATAAGCCCCGTTTTCTTTATAAATCACCAAGTTTCGAGTATTTTTGTTATAAGCAACAGAAACAGACTATACAAGGGCCTTCTGGACTTACTAGAGCTGAGAACTTGCAGTTGAACAGTTCCCCAGGTGGTTCTTGGCCACTTCAAAGATTGAGAATAGACATATAAGCCCCTTCTGGCAATTAGAAGTCTTTGTGCCTGGAACACTGAAGGGAACTGTATTACTTAAGCTTAGGTTTGGCTGTGATTGAACATTTCAAAATAACAGTGGCTGAAACAAGATAGAAGCAAATTTCTCTGTCATGTCCATGTCCAGAAGCAGGCCAGCCAGGGCTGGTAACAATGTCAGGATTCGGGCTCTTTCTTTTTCTCTGCTGCTGTGTGGCTTCTATTCCTTGGGACATTCCAGTTCAAGGGGACATCTGGAATTCTTCCTTAAATCCATGTGCCAGGCAGTGGGAATGAAGAGGGCTGATGAAGGGAATGCTCCATCTTTTAAAAACACTACAGAAGCTCCATGCATTTCTTACCCCTCCATCCGTGCATGCCCAGAGGAAATGGAGGTCGCATTGCCCTGCTGCAAGGGAGTAGGGCTCTGTTCTGGGCCACCACGTACCTAGTTAAAAACAGGGAACTAGTTCAATGGAAGATGGGGAGAAGGAACACTGAGATGCCAGAAGCCTCTGCCACAGGGTGGGTGCCAAACCTCAGCAGTGTTGCCTGGGGATCCTGAGACTGGGACAGAGGGATGAAGGTCCAACAGAATAGATGTACAGCACCCAGGGTGGGGGGCTTAAGTAAATGTGGTGAGCTGGGTGCCTGCGGATGTTGAGCTCTAAGCCTTGTGAGCTGTGGCAGTGAGGGACAGAAGGGAGGAGGTGGAATGATGGTCCACATGGGCTTGGAAGGGATACAATGGCAGTGACAGCAAACACCATGGATTAAAAACCAGTACTCTCTCCCATTTTCTTGAATGGAAATTAGCATAAACACAAGGGAGGATGAAGGAACCCCACAATAAATGATTCTGAAGTTCTTGTTAACAATGGGCAGTGGGATATAAAAATATATTCAGTCAGATTTGGAAAAATGGAACACTGTGACATTTTATCTACTCCGAAATTCAGGAACAATGCATACCTCGTATCAGGGTAATCCCCAATGTTGATGAGTCACAGGGAGAGTGTAAATTGATGGAATCCTTTTGGAGATCCATCTGGTGTCATATATTGTGTCTTAAAAATGTTCAAGCCATTTGACCCTGTGGTAATTCCAATGTAAGGAGCCTTGCTCAAGGACAAAATTTTACAAAGTTTATCCACAAAGATGTTTGTCATACTGATTGTTTAAAATAGGGGAAACAGGAAACCACCTAAGAGGCCAGTGTAAGGAAGCTGTCGTCCTTCTCATGTTTCTGCCTCAGTGACTGAAACACTTCTGCCTACTTGGGGAAGTAGTGGGGAAGCAGCTTCTGCCATTCTCTCCACCTCATACTCTTTATGCCCCTGGAAAGAGGTGTGACATATCTGATGGGTGACATGGGGCCAAGTGTTACTGCACAGGAGTTGTCTGCCATCCACCCGGCCCTTGTAAGATCCTGTGCATGTGGCTAGTCAGGCCACATTTCTAGGTCTACAGGCCCAGCTCTCCTCACAGCTGCCCCAGCTCCAGATTTAGGGAAGAAAGCCCAATTTTGGCTTCAGGTTTAGGCTATGTTTGAAAATCTGGCTCCATCAGTAATAAGGTGGACACTGTATTTTAATTCCTGTCAGGTACTCAAGTTCTTCACAGAATGGTGGTGAGGAGGGTGATTGAGCTTCCTCCAGAACACGCCAACTCACGGCACATTAACTGAGAACAGTCACAAGAGGTGGCATTAGGAACCAAAGTGTCACAGGGAGAGATGGGCCTCTTGGGAAGCTACAGCAGGTGGTGCTGGCTGACTCACAGCTGCTTCTAATAGGCTGGGCCTCGTAAACAAGCTTTATAACACAAGTGAGCTATTCGGCTGGCTATGGTGACTGGAATGTGACATTTGAGTCATTGTGAGGCTTTGGCTGATTCTTCCTGCCCTAGCCATGCAGTCCCCTGTGACTGTAACCCCCTATACAATCAGAGCTTGGATGAACTGGATTTGCAGAGATAGCCTGGGGCAGGTACTGAATTATTGGATAATAATTTCCTCTCTGTCATGTGAAACAGGTATAAACCTCGATCCACAAATGCACTGTTCAAGAATTAAAACTGTTCTCTGTAACGGCACTGTTTCTGATTCTGTGACTCTGTTGGTCCCTAGTTGAAGTTTCCATTGTGTCTCCAGCCTGGAGGCAGGGAGAACATCTGGTCTTCGGTCATGGGTCCACACAAGCAACTGTTGAGACATCTGCTGACCTTGCCCACATGGCTCCATTCACATTTGGTGGCTATCTCACCATACTGTTTTTTGAAAAATAAACTTCTGTCATGTTATGCCATTGAAATTTTAGGGTTATTTGTTATCATAGCATGACAGAGTATCCTGACTAGAAAAGGTGAGATAAGTTTCCTCCCACCCCAAAGTAGTAAATAGTGTCACAGTTAACCGAATTGAGTTGGACTAAGTGAGAGCCATGACAACTGCCACAGCCTGACCTCTATCCTAGCCAGACAATCAAGAAGAATCTCTCTTTCCTCTTCCTTTCTCTGCCTTCCTTTCCCCACATCCCATTGTCTGCACTATGGTTTATTGGCTGGCGGGTCTGTACCGTACAATGTACTGGGTTCTGGGATAATTGCTATAGGAGTTATTTATTTGAGTTTTCTAAGTTCTATGAACATGGGGGCTGTTAATATTATATTGTGTGTCCTACTGAGTCTTTTGAAAAAGTGGCAGACACAACAAATTTTGGGTTGGGTCACTTTGCTTAAAGAATGAAATCCATTCTAATGACAGCTTAGGCAGCACCTTCTTGAAAAGACCCAGGCTTCTGACTGAGATCCTTTTGTCTAAAATAGGGCAGGTCAAGAAATTAGGGAGGGCAGAATTTTGGCTTTAAATTCTGTTGGCTTTTCATTTAGGTGACTTCATATTTGGACTTTTAATTCTCCCTTGAAATTTAGTCATTGTAGGGTATTTTATCAACACTTGCAACATTTTTGTATTGCTGACATTTTCTATTTGGAATATTCTATGCCATTATTTGGGCTCATTACAAAATACAATGTCTTTCAAACTTTTATCTTAAATTATGACACAAAGCAGGGAAATGCATTATATATCATGGCCCTATAACTGAAGCACATTTTTTACAAGATGAACACATCTCAGCTGCAATCCCCCAAAAGCAGAGCCTGTGACCAAGGCTTGTGAGTAGGCAGTTTACTGGGAAAGTGACAGTAGGGAGCAGGAGTGAGTAGCAAGAGGAAGCAAAACAGAGAAGACAGACAAGCCAACACAGGCATGTGTGACTGAATTCACCACTGCCATGGCAACTGCAGCTCAATTCCACGAGACCTTCTAAGAAGCTCATGGAATGGAGCTCAGAACTGTCTCTTTGGGGGATGCAAGGGGGACGTGTTTATTCACTGACATCTGTCCCATGCTGGGCTCTGGGGTGGTTCTATGGGTGTTAACCCCCCTCCTTCCAGAGTGCACTACAAGTGGCACCTGCATGAATCTGGTCAAAGCTTTCATGGAACTGTTCGGGGCATCAGTAGCTGGAGTAAGAGGTCAAACAGACAGGGTATGAAGTAGTCACAAGAGGAGTTCAATCAAAGTATTTACCCTTACCACATGCAATGCATTCTGATATACTCTATTCTACTCTAGTTTACCTCACACATACACATACAATATCTAATTGACACCCACTAACTAGTGGTTCTCAAAGTCTGGGGTCCAGACACCCTATCTCAGGGGGTCTATGAAGTCAAAACAATTTTCATAATAATACTAAGATATTATTTGTCTTTTTCATTCTCATTCTTTCAGGAGTATGCAGTGGAGTTTTCCAGAGGCTTTGTGATGTGTGATAATATAACAGATTGAATGAAGAAGCAGATATGAAACCCAGCTGTCTTCCATTCAGCCAGACATTAAAGAGATTTGCAGAAATGTAAAACAATTCTAATAGTCTCACTAAATTTGTTTTGGAAAATATAGTTATTTTTCATAAAATATATATTTATGTTAAATTTCACTGTCTTTTTTTTTTTTTCCTTTTTGTCTTTTTTCGTGTCCGGCAACGGGATCGCAACCCTCGGTGCTGCGCCCGCACCTTGCTCAGCCAGTGAGCGGGAACCGGTCTGTATGTGGGATCCGAACCCTCAGCAGGAGCGCCGCCGCGCTCCTAAGCGGCGCACTGTAGCAGTGCACCACCGGGCCGGCCCTTCACTGTCTTTTTTGATTCAGCTAATTGTTACAGCAATGATTTGGGTTAAATGTTTATGTAACAAAATTTGTTTCTTATAATGTGATAAGAATGTGATCAGTAAAATTAATTTTAAAAATGTAAAGCGTTTATTATTTATAAACAAATATTTAAAAATTTTCTATTTTAATTTCTAAATATAACCCACATAGACAAAATTCTTTGGGGCTCTCATTCTTTATAAGTATAAACGGGTCCAGAGATTAAAATAAAAATGTTGGAGGGCTGAGCCCGTGGCGCACTCGGGAGAGTGCGGTGCTGGGAGCGCAGCAGTGCTCCTGCCGCGGGTTCGGATCCTGTATAGGGATGACCGGTGCGCTCACAGCGCTCACTGGCTGAGCACGGTGCGACCGGTCTCAAAAAAGGACAAAAAAACCCCAAAACAAAACAAAAAAAATCACTGCATAAAACTTATCGTGGTTCACAAAAGAATTGCAGCCTATAGTTTGAAAACACTGGCATAATCTTTTATGAGCTTTAAGGACAACGTGTCTGGAAAACAAAATGAAAAGTTAATTTGAGGTTTAAAGTGCAGGGCAGTACTACAGCTAATTAAGGTTCAATTCTGATCCATTTCAGAACCTTCTTAGGCCCATCACTGGTCCTAGGGGAAGACAAGAGAATATGCTGATATGAGTATGAGTCTCACAAAGGTGGAAAGAAGACTGCTCTGATAATTGCTGGCTTTCTGTTCCAAAGTGGACAGCCACTGCCCTGCCTGACCATATGCTCAGTGAAGTCCAACCAGGTAAGGTAGTCGTTCTCAACCCTTGCTGCATATTAGAAGTGTCTGGAAGACACTAAAAAATTACCCCTGCCTGAGCCCCACTCCAGACCAATGAATCAAAGTTCGGAGGGATGGGCCGGCCCAGTGGCGCACTGGATGGTGCGCCGCTTGGGAAGTGCGGCAGCGCTCCCGCCCGAGGGTTCGGATCCCACATGCAGACCGGTTCCCGCTCACCGGCTGAGCGAGGCGCAGGAGCATCACCGAGGGTTGCAATCCTGTTGCCGGTCCCCGGTCCAGTGCAGGGGCAACACTGAGGGTTGCGATCCGTTGCCGGACCCGGAAAAAGACAAAAGAAAAAAAAAAAAAAAAAAAAGTTCGGAGGGAGCCACCATTTTTTTTTCCTTTTTATTCAGGAGCACAAATCTTAATGATATGTCTGTAATTTTTTTAAAAACACGTATTACACCCAACTAATCACCACCCAGATCAAGATGTAGGGTACTTCCAACTCACCATTAGGCTACTTCATGCTCCCTCCTAGTTAATACCCTTCCTCCAAAGGTAACCACTATTCTAACATTTACTACCATGGATTGATTTTTCCTGGTTTTGAACTTCATATAAATGGAATTATACATTATGTATTCTTTTATGTCTGTTTCTTTTTTGCCCAACATCATGTCTATGATATTCATTCCTGTTGTTAGGCATAGCAGTAATTCATTCTTGTTTGCATGGCTGTGTAGAATTTCATTGTATACACAGAGCACAATTTATTTACTTACCATTCTGTACTTGATGGAGTTGGCTTGTTCCCTTAAACTGCTCCTTAAGTGTGGTGACATGTTCTCACCATAAAATAATACAGGAACTGGAACAAACTAGGTAACAGGAACAGTAGATTTGTATCACCCATCTCATGCTTACTGGACAAGGACACGGTTAATGAAATGGAAGTCCTAGTTTTCCCAACTACTTAAAATTATTAGTTTTCTTCTTTTTTCTTTTTTTGCAGAAGGTGTTTTAAATTTGCATAAAGCATGTGACTCTATTCCTGTGTGTAAATATATGCACATGTATGTACCCCAAAGTAAAAGACCAGCCAGACCAGATTTAGGGTATGAAAAGTTAGAGGACCTTGAATACTAAATAAATTTAGATTTGGTCCCACTGGCTAACTGTGAGCATACTCTTGCTAAGTTATATATGGTTTAAAGAAAAATACACCTTATTTCTATCTAAGCTGCTGCTGCTTTTTTTTTTTTTTTTTTTGCAGCTGGCTGGTACAAGGATCAAACCCTGGACCTTGGTGTTATCAGCACCATGCTCTAACCAACTGAGTTAACGGGCCAGCCCCTATTTAAGCTTCTTAATCTTGCATGAGACCCATCCAGTTATTAATACAGGAGTTGCATTCAAACTAATTCATATACTAAATCCTCTTACCCCGTCAACTACACTTCTCCAAATACTGTCCAATTCAATGAAAGGCATGACTATCTTCCCAGTTCCTTAATCCAAAAAAACCTAGGAATGGCCCTTGATCACAATTTGTCAGTCCTGAATACCCTGCGCAATCAGATCCACATACCCAGCCACTTAGCTGTGTCTCCAACAAATGCTGCAAGATTATCCACTCCTCCCAGACTCCACTACCATTCTGGTCTAAGCAGCAATCATTTACTGTCTTGACTAATGTTCTCCTTTCTCCCGTACTCTTGCCCCATTCCCAACTCCCACTCCAAATCTATTCTCCATCCACCTGTTAGTGACTTTTTGAAAACATAAATCAGGCCATGTCACTCCTTTCTCTAAAGGATCCCAATAGCTTGGTACATAAAGTGCCTCAAAGTCATCACACTTACACTTAAATCCACACTTCCTACAGTGGCCTAGAAAGCCCTTCATGATTCAGGTTGGTCTATTCAGGCACGCCTCAGACCACACTCCCCATGCTCAGTACACTCTAGGCCCACAGCTGGTCTTCTCTCTGTTCTCAAAACACATCAAGCTCCTTCTGACCTTACAGTTTTTGCAATCCCTGATTCATACTCAGAAGTTCACCCTGCCCCACCAATCTTTATATAATTGGTTCCATTTCTGCTACTCAAATCTCAACTTCAACTGCCCCTTTCTGAGAGGCCATCCTTGACCACCCAATAAGAAGTCATCCCTTTACCTTCTAGAACATATACTATCTTAATTAATTATAATTCTCTGCATAATACTCATCATAAATAATATTTTGTCTATTTGCTTTTCTCTCTCAACCTGCCTCTAAAACACAAGCTCCTTAAGGGAGAATCTTATCAACACTACTACAACCCCAGTGCCTAGAAAAATACTCAGTGCCTAGAAAAACAGTAAGTACTCACTAAATATTTGTGTCTTAGACTTGAATTTGATGGCACAAATTTTAAATGCACCCCTTCCCCAAATCTAAAAGTTTAAATTCTGGGCCCCTCAGGACAAACAAGAGGAAGGACACAATTGCCCTTTGCAAATTACAATATAAATGCCTCTCTGGAGGAACTTCTGGATTATACTGACACATGTTTTTTAAAAAGTCTATTATATGGAAATGCAATATTTTATTTATTCTGTCCATTAATAACTAATATTTGAAAACACTGACAATATTAATTGAACTTAATATAAGAGAAAATCTATTTACATGTTTTTAATGTCTCAATAAGACAGACAGTCAAAAATTATGGTCAGAATTATGATGTCAAAAACTTATAATAAATAAATGCTTAGTGTTAATATGTCTACATGCAATTCAGTTTTTGGTACAAAGTTCTTTGGTTGCAAGAAAGAACATTTGGTTTACTTCACTAATAGGAATATCTCTTAATGCTGGGATGGCCCCCTCTTGGTGTTTCTTTTGCTGTTGATTTTTAGCATAGTTATCTGTAAGAAAAGAACAAAAAGCTCTGTTTACCCAAGCAATTTTTCTACAGTTTCTGTGGCTGATGGAGACCCACCACATATTTTACTACTTATGTTTGGATAATCACAATTACCATGTGATTGAATCCTTTCTTTAGAAGAAATATCCTAATTAAAATAAAAATGTAAGCAGCAAAGTACTTTTCTCATCTCTAACTTGGAAAGAAATTAATATTTCACTCAACTGTACAATGATGATTAAAGTCCATTTGCACACTTCCCACAGGGACAGAATTATATCCAGGCCCTGAAAATGTATTTAAATCAACACTGCAAAACTATTAAATCATTTAGTGCATATGTTCATACAAACTTAACAACTTCCCCTCTTTGCTCAAATTGTCTATTTGCTATAATTCCAGTCAAGAATGCAGGGACTACAGTAGGTTATCAGTAAGAAATTTAAAAGTACTATAATTGATTTTCAAAATACATTGTATAGGCTCATGAACAAAGGTTTTGAAAAGCTGAAAAATCATACCAGAGAACCTATAAAATACTTCGCTTCCTAGAATCTAAGCAAACTTATGAATCTAATTTATTTTAATCTTTAGACTTGAAAGAAATTTAAAAAATAAAACCATAAAACCATAAAAACATGCTGTAGCCCTTCTATCCACTTAATTGGGATAAGGTATACACAGTGACTCTGAGGAGGATACACTCCCAAGTCCTCCCTCCTGAACAGGTCTGCATGGACCTATTTACCATCCCTTGATCAGCAGTGCCTGTTTCGGATAAAAGAAGTTTCTCTTAGTCAAAGCTGCTAAGGAACATATTATATATACTTGTGGTTTTTATGGGAAAATACACCTATTAACTAGTGCTGTAATTCATCAGAATTTATTTCCTCTGTGAATATACCTAGTGCATACTTACCAGAACTTATTAAAACTTCATATAAAAATTTCCTTTTGTATAATTTTGTATTTATTTCTCCTAGGTTCTTTTTACTGTCCCAACGTGTGTCCTCCAGCCTATTTTTGGTTGCTTTTCTAGACAAAAGTGCTAATACCCCACTCCTCATTCCCCCAGCACTTTCCTTTTATATA
>NW_007731931.1:68395-74125 GCF_000696425.1 Galeopterus variegatus
TATTCATCAGAATTTATTTCCTCTGTGAATATACCTAGTGCATACTTACCAGAACTTATTTTCTTCATATAAAAATTTCCTTTTGTATAATTTTGTATTTATTTCTCCTAGGTTCTTTTTACTGTCCCAACGTTGTGTCCTCCAGCCTATTTTTGGTTACTTTTCTAGACAAAAGTGCTAATACCCCACTCCTCATTCCCCCAGCACTTTCCTTTTATATAAATTTACCTGTGATTGTATGAATGGAGTTGAGTGGAGAGGTACTCATCATGTTAATTCCAAATAAGAGTACATAACCAATTAATACAGCAATAAGGAGATAGACAGGTAATGCAACTGCCCAGTATCTGCAGAAGATAATATTAAAGAACATAATAGACACTTTAATAAGTTGAAATTCTCAAGAGTCAGTTACAAAACATACGTTTTAAGTTTAATTTTTATTAAAGTAATATATGTACATAATAGACAGCCACATAATTCTACAAGTCTTATAATGAAAAGCCACAATCCTCCTCTCACCTGTCCCTACCCTGGAGTCTCACTCCCCAAAAAGGAACACGTTCAACACCTAAGTTGTTTCTTCTGGTACTTACCTTCTCATTTCTATATAACATGCTCATATTATTTCTTCTTGATTTTTTTTCATTATCAGATATTTTCTCTAGACTTTCTAACATGGACATGTGGAATTTATCTCCTCCTATTCTCTTCTATTACCTTACATCACAATTTCTGGGTATATCAACATTTAAAAAAAATTATTGTTGCTATATAAACAATGTCTGCAACCGAGAACCTTAGCATATTATTATGTTTTCTTGTGCAACTTGTTTTTTTGAATTATTACATCTTTTTGTCTATTTGCTTGGTTTCCCAAGTATCTGTCAATACTCGAGCCTCAAATTCTCTGATAGAACACTAACATGCCTCTCAATACAGTTAAGCACATTGAGTGCTCTATCTTGCCATGTTTTATGGGTGCATTGTTTCTTTAATAATTTCCTCCCTATTATTTTCTCTTTCTGGGAAAATCTAATAGTTAGATTTTTGGCCCTGTTATACTTTCCTCTATTTTCTATTTCTCTGTCTTCTACTCTACTTTCTAGAGATTACCTTTGGTTTATCTTCTAACCTTTCCATTAAAATCCTAATTTTGCCTGTTTATAATTTCCAAATATGGTAATTCCCTGAATATTCCCTTTGTATAGCATTTTGTTCTTGTTTCATTGTTATAATTTTTTCTTATCTCTTTGAGGATTTTATGTTATTTTAAAATTTTCTTATGTTCTCTGCATTATCTCCATTTTCTCCAAGTTCTCTTTTTTCTTTTGCTTTTGTATTTTATGTTAGAGGCTTTCTTTCAATGTCTGGTAACTTATTGGTAGTCCATTCATATTTAAACAAAGTTCTAACAAGCTGATTGGAAGCACTGTGTGTATGTGGGCAGGAATGGTGAACTGGTGAAACTTACTATAACAGACCTGGCCACTTCACTGAGTCTTCCAAATGTCAAAATTATAATCCTTTCTCTTGGGCTGGTCAGCTTCCTCAGGAAGGAACCTCCTATCTTTTTCTGGAAGGAGTAGGGTGGTAAAAGCCCGGGAGCCTAGTGAGGGAATGTGGAGTGGAAGGGGTGGACTTTATCACTCAGCCATGTAGACTTTCACTTATTCCCCTGTTTTTAGTAAGCTGCCTCCTTTCCACTCTCAGTTAGTTAGACTTAGTAGCCCCTGGGCTCAAGACTCTCACTCAACCTTTCCAGAGGTTTCCTGTTTCCTGCAGGACAGGGCAATGTTGGTCTCCCAAGAGGACTGAGGGAGGGAGATTTGAGGGTATAACACTCTTTAAACATGTTTTCAGCCAACACAGAATTACCATGTTAAAGAGATACCTGGTGCCTCCAATGTCTGAGTCATTCTGGAATTCTAGGGCACTCCTCTACTTCAGCAATGTGGAAAAAGCAGAAACTAAGTCAGTTGCCTCTCACCTATTTCAATCCACTCCCCCAAATTTTATTGATACCTCTTATTGGCTATCCTATTCTTTGCTTTTGCGGGTTTATATCTTAAAGACTTTTTTGTTTCCTATGAGGTCATTTAGCAAGATTTTGGGAGGAAATGGAGAGAAACATGTGTTTACCAAACCACATTTAATTAGAGGTATATCAGTAATGATCCTTAAAAGGCTTTGAATTTCTATGTGGCTATTCACAGATTTTAAAAGAATAAATATTTAGATTTTGGGTAAGCTTGAGGAAGAATATGATCCTTCAAAACAGCATAAACTTATAATCTTATGTAAGAAATATACTGAACTTACTTTTGAGGCCAATAGGTTAAGCCTAAGGAGTTTAGCCAAGATTCAGGAATAAAAGCCCACACGAGATAAAGTACTATAGAAAAGGAAAAAAGGACAGAGAAAAGTCAGTAAGGCATGGATCCAACCTAATAAGGTTCATATAAGACAAAAAAGCTCCTCTGAAGCACACCTGATTCCCTCAGAAATGAGTTTTCCCTCCTTTGAGTTCTTCTAGCTCCTTATTAGTAGTATTCTTATAAAACTTACCACAATTACCTTATTATTAGTAATTTCTTAAAGTCTTAACTCACACTATATTTTAAACAATTCAAGGGCACAAATCATGTCTTAGCAATTGTTGTAATCCTTACAGCATCTAGCAATTTGCTTTATGTATGGTAGGTGTTCAATACTTCATTTAGTTGCCTAAGAGGGAATTTATCTACCCTAGTTCTGCTCCACTACAAGTTGAGCTTCTGCTTTATCTCCCAGAGTACAACTTATTTCTCAATCCCAAGTCTTTGTGGCACCTTTTATTGTTGTCCCTATGTAATAATAATTGCTAAACTCTGAGCACTCACTGTGGGTTAAGCATAATTCTAAGCACTCCACATGCAATATTTCATTTAATCCTCAACACAATCCTTTGAGGTATGTATGAAATTTTTACCGATGAGGAAACAGAATCTTAGAAAGGTTACATCATCTGCCCAAGGTAAGTGGAAGAGACAAATTTCAAACTACCTACATCGATGATGGATTATTTTTTTGTCGATAAATATGTACTACAGAATTCTGTTTGTTAGGAGTGTGAGATGCAATGGTGAACCTGAAAGAGATGGCTTCTGCCCCTCCAAGCTTAAAATCTAGTGGTAAACAGACATGAGTAAAGTGATATTTTCACTACACTATCATAAGTGCTAATAAATTAGTAATAAAAGATGACACAGGAGCACATTAGAAGGACCTCATTCCACTCCTTATCATCCTTTCCCTTGCTTAATTTCTCCCCATAGTACATGTTACCATCTGACACTGTATATGTTTTACTTATTTAATTTTTACATTGCCTATATCCCCCCTCTAGAATGAAAACTCTATGAAAGCAGGAGATTTTTGGCTATTTTGCTCCTGCCTGGAACATGGTAAGCAGTCAATAAATACTTGAATTAGGGCCGAGCCCGTGGCACACTCGGGAGAGTGTGGCGCTGGGAGCGCAGCAGCGCTCCCGCCGCAGGTTCGGATCCTATATAGGGATGACTGGTGTGCTCACTGGCTGAGCGCGGTGCGGCCAGTCTCAAAAAGGACAAAAAATAAATAAATAAAAAATAAATAAATAAATACTTGAATTAACTTTTGGTTGTGGATACGATGGGATTTAAGTCTTAAAGTCATTACTTTAATTTATTTATATAGTTTGTAATCCTTGAAATACTCTTTGAACAGCGATTTGCAAACATAATAACAGTAACAACAACAGTTAACATTAAGTACTTATTGTTACTATGCATTGTTTTAAGTATGTTACAGAAATTACCCCAGTTAATCCTCACAACAGTCATAAGAGGCAGCAGAGTGAAGTCAGCCAGTGTGTCTGGGCTCAATTCTACCTCTGTCATTTACTAGCATTGTGACCTTGGACAAGTTACTTAAATTCCAGTATTCTCATCTTTAAAACGACAGTAACAGTACCACCTCATAGGATTGTTTTATGTATAACAAGCATTCAATAACCATCATTATCAGCACTCTTTTACAGATGAGGAACCTGAAAGCTTAAATAAATGGTCCCAGGTCACACAGGTAATCTGTGGATGAGTCAGAATTTGAACATAGTTTTACCTTCTTCACTCCACAGACTCTGCTAGGCACCAGCTTGGCTGTACATCTGCAAGCTGTACTAATGGTGGAAGTAGATATTTTGCAGTTAGGGTACAAAAATACTACCCCCTCACCCCCTATTCCTAGTTTCCACAAAGTTCCAGAAAGTAGGATTAGGGGCACCCGACTTTCTCATGGGGATTAAATGAGATCCAAGATGCAAGGGCACATCTTCCAACTGGATTCTCTTTACCCCCCAGCTTATGCATGCCACTCCACTGGAGCCATAGCGAACTCCTCACTTCCAACCCCCCTCATGCCTTTATTCCAGGCCTATCCACTGCTTCCTTCCTCCTGCTTATTCTTCTCTAGTCAGTGTAAGTGACAGGAAGAAAGCACCCTGGAACAGCTAACTCTGACTTTCCAATATGATTTCAATGTCTCTCCACTGCGTTCCCATGGCCCTCACCACACTGAGCGTTAATGGTAGATTTGCAAGACAATGACCTCCTTAAGGGCAGAGACCAGGCTTTATTCACTTTGCCATTATGTCTGGTGCTGTACAGATATTTGCTGAGATTAAATCTCTTATGCTAGTGCTGGCATACAGAACACCCTGAACAAACATGACTTCCCTTCAAGTTTTCTTAAAAAAACACATACGTAGAAAGAATCAACAGCTCATGTGTGCATATTCTAGGAACAAATGTGTTATATCCTTGTCATTGAACACCAGAAAAAGGCCCTGGCCATCCATCAGGAAAGTACTTACTGAAGCCAAATTGAGAACTTAAGAAAAGAACAAAGCCATAAATCGCTCTTTCTGGCAATGGCGACGGTGAATTTTCCACCATTTTCCCTGCGGCTTTGGACAATCTGTGGAAAAGGAACACAATTATCCATCAATGATGTACTCCCCTTCACTACTGTCTGTCATAAACTCATCACTTCGCTATGGAAACGACCTCTGCAGAGAAGAACTGCCATCCTGCGCGCGCACCCCAAACACACGCGCGCTCACGGCGCCCCCGCCTCGCGTGCACGCGCACGCCTTCGGCCGAGGGGGCTGCGGGCGGCAGCACGGCGTGGGAGGGGGGTACAAAGCGAGTTCCTTCCTGCGGGAAGGGCAGGGGCGGGAGTGAGGTCCGCGCGGCACCTAAATCCGGACCCTGCTCTCCCGCGGGCACTCTGTTTCTCCCTCGCGGCCGGGCAGGGGAGTGGGGCTCAACCCTGGCCTTCGTGCGCCCACCCAGGCCCCTCCCCGTAACTCAACCACCTCAGAGCTGAGTTCTCTGCGCAAGCGCCGACCAGGGAGCCGCAGCGGGGAAAAAGGAGGAAAATTGAGGGAAAGGATAAGGCACGACGACAGCCGCCCGTCCCGGCGCAGGCGCACGACGACGCTCGCCGGAAGGGAACACAAGAGCGCTGGGGCCGGTGGGATCGCTCGGCTCGCGGCCACGGAGGCGGGGGCAGCGCGGCGCGACTGCGCATGTGCTCTGCCTGCCCACGTGACGCGTCTGCCGTCTGAGCCGCCGCCTGCTCCCTCCCGCCGCCTGGCTGACGTGGACGGCCGGAGGCGGTGGCGGCGGCGGCCCGCGTCCGAGGCTC
>NW_007731931.1:75125-78043 GCF_000696425.1 Galeopterus variegatus
CCCGATGTGTCACCTTGTCCCATTGCAGCCGAGATGCGCGGGGCGCGGGCCCCTCCACACCCCCTCCGTGGGTGTGTGGTGAGTGTGGATGTGTGCGCTTCGCCCCGCGTCCGTTGCTGTGGTGCCGCTGTGTGTCTGCGTGGGTTGGGGTCCCCGCGCGCTGAGGGGGTGTGGCCGCCTTTGTCTGCCCCAGTGGGTGTGTCCCCTTTGTCTGTTGCCCCCTTCGCGAGTCTGGGCCCTTGGGTGCTTGTGCGAAGGTGGGAGTAGCTCTTTTGTGTGCGCGCTCCCCTTGCTGCCTGCGCACCTCCGTCTCGGCCCGTGTGTGGGTGGTATCCCCTCTAGGGGACGGCCCCCGCGGCCAGAGCGCGCGGGCACGCGCCCGTGTGTTCCTTCCTGCCTCCTTTTGTGTTGGCGCATGTTCTTCCCGGCGGCGGCGTGGGCGCGGGCGCACTCGGCCTCCGTGGGCGGCCTCCGTGGGCAGCCCCCCCTTTGTGTCACTGCCTTTCTCCGTGGGGTGCGCGTCCTCCAGCGCGCGTTTCCGCGCTTTCTGCTGTCGCGACTCCCACCTGGAGCTTCGCCGCGCGAGTGTGCGTTCTCGTGAGTCGCCGAGTGTGCTGCGCATGAATCCTGCCGAGTGCGTGATCTCGTGTGTATGAATTTTCGTTCGCGAGTGTTCCCTGCGTTGTCGCCACCTGTTTTCGTGAGAACTGGCAGCCCAGTTCAGGTCCCCCCCCCACGCAGGTAATGCACCAGGGGAGGAGACAATAATCCCAGCGCTCCTCTCTTCTGCTCCTCTTCTGAGCATCCTTGCTCCCCCAAACGCGGACGGGAAGGGGGAGAACAGCAGCTGGTTTATCCAGTTGCTCCGCAGTGTTGACGATTCCACTGTGGCCTGTCGAGGTGACCTGTTCTGGGGACAGTAGAGAGGGTTCAAGGACCAAAAACGAGCTGAGGCGTAGGTGAATTTCGGCTGGTACCAGTGTGGCGTGCCTTTTCCAGAGGCGTCCAAGACGCCAAAAGCGCTTCAATTGCAAACACCTTCTAAAATACATATATGAGGCGGCGCCTTGACTTAGTTGCTTAAAGCACCTGTGTGTATATGTATATGAACATGCTAAGTGGGCAAATACATTCTAGACGTCCCTGGGCGTTCTTGATAATACTTAATGGTTCAGAGAGTTTCGTGGCATTCACATGAGTCTCTTGATTCTGCCCAAAGTCTTGTTGAGGGAAACAAGGTAGAAATTTCTAGGTTTTACTCCTCTTTGTTGGGAGCAGTTTCTTTATAATTACAGATGTAGTTAGGACATTATTTTATTGCAGGAAATTTGCATTTTATCCTACGGAAAATGGGATTTATTAGAAAGTTACATAGGGAGAGAAACTTAAAACCCATTAAGGACCCAACTATTTACTCCCTTTGCTCAAGGGTTCGTGCTGTGTGCTCAAGGACTGCGTTTTGGTGTCTATTTCTCTGTTCTGCTTAATTTTCTTACTCTTGCCTACTTTTCTTTTTAGTTTTTGGAATATTTCAAATATAAAATACAGGGGGGATCTAACCATTATTCAGATTTTACAGATGTAATTCTTTTGCCAAATTTACTTCAGATCCTTTTTTTTTTAAAGAAATAAAATTGCAGATATTGAAGGTTCTTTGTTCCTTCCCCTCCTTTCCTAGAGATAGCCACTGTGTTCGATTCCATTGCAGATATTGAAGGTTCTTTGTTCCTTCCCCTCCTTTCCTAGAGATAGCCACTGTGTTCAGATTCGTGTATACCATTCCTTTGCATGTTTTATACTTTGATCATGGTGAATCCGTAAACAATACATAGTACTGTTTTTAAACTTTAATGGTATTAAACTATGTGTGTCTTTTTGCAACTTGCTATTTTTGCTCAGCATCACATTTTAAGATTTATATATGAATAAGTTGAATAATTGTGTTATCTTTGGTTTATTCATTTTAATTGCTGGTATAGAATTGTATTGTACGAATATACATAATTTATTTATACATTTCCTTATTGATGGACTTTAAAGTTGTTTTCAGTTTTTGACTCTTAAAACAGTCCTGCAATAAATATCTTTGTCCTTGTCTGGTTGTGCATACATTTGGAAGTTTCTCTAGGAAATACACCTATTAGTAGATTTGCTGAATAGTAGGATATGTACATCTTCAATTTAACCAGATATCACAGAAGCTCTCTAAGTGGTTGTACCAATTTCCACTCTGGTTTTGAGTGAGAACACCCGTTTTTCTCACATTCTTACTTACACTTTATGTTGTCAGATTTTACATTTTGCCTTCTCTTTATTGACCAGCTTTCTTCTGACATTGGCTTGCTGCTAATATTGCTGGCACCAACCTTGGCCTCTGCCCTAGCCTTGTGTAAGTGTATGGGTTCATTTCTCACAGCTGATTGGCTCAGTCTTTATCTCATTTGGTCCTCATAAGATTAATTGCAATGAACATTTATTATGTACCTAATGTATGTCAGTTTCTATGGTTGATGTAAAGATAGAATTTCCATGATATGTTATATGTACTTCTCTAGTGCCAGGTGAGGTGGTTTAATTAAAGGTATATATTTTATATGATAAATGTTTCTTAAAAAAATCTTTTCCTCTTTATTTTAATGTAATATTTGATACATTCAAAATTTATGTAACACGTATGAAAGCTATGAAGCAAAACAATAAAATGAACACCTATGAATCCACTCAGTCCAAGAATCAAAATGACCAATATTGAATGTGCTCACTTCCAGAGGTGACTACTGTCCTGAATTGTATGTGTTATTCCTTGCTTTTTAAAAATATTTTTATCAGATATGTATATGTCCCACAACAGTGTATTGTATGCTTTCTGTTGTTTTTGAGATTCAAAAAAAAAAAAAAAAAAAAAAAAAAAAAAAAAA
>NW_007731931.1:78218-90752 GCF_000696425.1 Galeopterus variegatus
AAAAAAAAAAAAAAAAAAAAAAAAAAAAAAAAAAAAATATATATATATATATATATATATACAGGGTATATAATCTTCTGGGACTTGCTTATTTCACTCAGTGTTATGTTTCTAAGAGTCACTAGTATTGTGTGTAGAGGTAAGTCATTAATTTTCCCTGCTGTGTAATATTCCATGGGTGAATATAACACAGTGTATGCATTCTCCCATTGATGGACATTTTGGTTATTTCTAGGTTTTGCTATTATGAGGATTCTTGTACATATCTTTTGGTACACAGTTGCAAGAATTTCTCTAATTTTCGCACTGGGGTGCATGACCTTCAGAGAAGTAATGAAGATTTTCTAAAGATGTGGGTACAAGTGATGTTAATCAGTTTGTAGATCATTAAATTCCATATGTACTCTTTCCTAAAATTGCTATGCCTGAGGCCTGTGATGGAGTCCTGCTAGTTCTACTTTTCCACAGTCCCTTTCACAATAGTCTTTTACATAAATAAGGCAAACCCTATGCCCATGTGAAATCTTGCTAGGGCATTGCCCCAAGTAGAAAAACTCCCCATGGAAAACAAAGGGATAATTTAAAATACAGTGTATAGTGTTAGGAAAAGGCTCTGTTATTCTAAGTACTTCCCCTATCCATTTCATCAAGAGATGCATTTCTGGTAAAAATTTCACTTTTAATGTTTAATTATCAGTGTATATAGTTATTTTTTGATCAAATGTATGCTAATAATAATCATACATTTCAAAGAATGATGTATCAGTTTTACTTTAAAATGTCAACATGATATTCTAGAAATTCATTCTTTACAATTATTTAGATTTATGCTGAAATTTTTTAGATGTCATTGTAATATGTGAAGGGTATGTAATTTTTAAAAACGTTTTTGGTGGTTTGTGAACAAAAACAGGTTGGAATGCTACTGTGGTAAACTATTCGCTACAAGTGGAATTGCTGGGTCAAGGAGTATGAATGTTCAGCTTTACAAAATGCTGCCAAATTGTTTTCTGAAGTAGTTTTACTAGCTAGTACTTTGACCAGCAGTGAGTAAGAGTTACAGTTGCTCTGCAGCTCTACAACCTTTCCAACACTTGTTTTTGTCAAACTTATTATTTGCCAATGGAATGGGTATGAAATGATGCGTCATTGTAGTTTTAATTTGTATTTTTTTTGATTACTAATGAGATTGAGCATTTTTTCATATGTTTATGAACCATCTGTATTTTCCTTTTTGAAATATCTGGTCATATCTTTTACCCATTTTTCTGTTGGCTTGTATTTTAAAACTGATAAGCTGGTAACACTGATCGTTTATTGATTGTATGCATTGTAAATATCTTCTTCCACTTTGTGGCCTGTCCTTTTTAATCTTTATGGTGTATTTTGGTGAACAGAAGTTCTTAATTTTAATGTAATCTAATTGGAAACCTTTCTTGACCTGGGCTTATAGAGACATTCTCCTGTGTTTCTTCTTAGAAGTTTTTAAACGATGGCTTTCACATTTATTTATTTTTATTTATTTATATTTTTAATCTTAGAATATTTATTTCTCCTTCCTTTTGTGCTGTTGTCATATATTTCTATGCTACATCTTTTTTATTTTATTTATTTTTATTTATTTTTAAATTCATAATCCATCTGGAATTGATTCTCTGTATGGGGTGAGGTAGTAATCCACATTCATTCTTTTCCCCTATGTGGCTTCAGTTATCTCTATACCATATATTAACGTGGCTCTTTATTCACTAGTGATCTGTACCATCTCTTTCACATGTCTGGTTTCTCTATGCATGGGTCTGTTTCTGGCTTGCCCCTCTGTACCATTTGTCTCCTTGTCTATCTTTGTTGATACCACACTGTCTTAATCATCATTGCTATGGTTTTACCAGAAGTCTTGGTATCTGGGGAAGACTCGAGTCTCAGCTGTTCTTAGACCTTTGTTCTTAGGAATCAGCTTGTTACATGACATGAAAAACTCTTTGGAAATTAATTGGAATTGATTGACTCCATTTTGGGGAGAGTTGAACCTTTTAAGTTTTGAGCCTTCCTGACTGAGAATACGGTATGAATTTCCATTTATTTAAATTTTTAATGTCTTTTTTTTTGTCTTTTTTTTTTTTTTTTTTCTGACCGGTAACGGGATCGCAACCCTCGGTGTCACGCCCATACCGGGGACCGGCAACAGGATCGCAACCCTCGGTGTTGCGCCCGCACTACGCTCAGCCAGTGAGCGGGAACTGGTCTCCACATGGGATCCGAACCCTCGGCGGGAGCGCCGGCCCGAAATTTTTAATGTCTTTTAATACAGTTTTATAATTTTCTCCATAGAGTTCTTCAACTTTTTAAATGTTGATTTTGATGTTTTTAATCATTTTTGTTGCTATTATAAATGGTGGTGTTTTTAAAGATTCTATTTTCTATTTATTGTTAGTAAAGAAAAATTTAATGAATTTTTTTATATTGATCTTTAGTGATCCACTTAATAAACTCTTTTTTTGTTGTTTTTTGGTGGCTGACTAGTATGGGGATAATAAACTTATTATTTCTAATATATTTTCTGTAATTTCTTTGGATTTTTCTCTGTGGATAGTTGTATTATTTGCAAATAGTGACAGTTTTGGTTCTTTCCAATTATTTTCCCTTTTATTTTTCTTGTCTTAATGTGCTGGCATACTTTTAGATCTGTGTTCAATGGCAGTGATTATGGTTGTTCATTACAAGTGATCATAGTGGGTATACAGGTTTCATTTCTGATTTTAAAGAGAATGTTTCTCCATTAAGAACAACATTTGCTATGAGTTTTTGTGGAAACCTTTGAATAAGGTAGGAAAATTTTTGTTTGCAATTTTGTCACATGCTTTTCAGTATCTGTTGAGACTATCTTGGGGTTTTTCTCCTTTAATCTGTTAAATGTAATGAATTCCAATTTATAGATTTAAAATTTTTCGTTCTCTCATATTTCTTCCTGAGATAAACCCGAATTGGTTTTAATGGATTGTCTTCTTAGGAACTACTGGGCTGAGTTTGTTAATCTGTTTTTCTTTGATGATTGTCTAATTTGATTTTGGTATTAAGGTTACACTGACCTCATACAATGAGTTAGAGAGTAGTTCCTCTTTTTCTGTTTCCTGGAAGTTTGGATTGGAGCGATTTGTTGCTCAAAAGTTTGGAATTTATTTGTAAGATCATTTGGACCTAATGTTTTCTTTATGGAAGTTTAGTAATAATTAGAATAGTAATAGGACTATTCAGGTTTTCTGTTTCTTTTAGTCAGTTTTGGTAAGTTTTAAAAATTTGTCCTTTTATCAAGCATTTTTAATTTTTTTTGCTTCAAGTTCATGGTATTTTAACCCCCTCTTTAATTTCTGCTTTATCTGTAGCTATCTCATTTTGAGTATTATCTATGCCTGACTTCTCTTTTTTTCTTGATCAGTCTTGCCAGAAGTTTGTCTATTTTATTAATCTTGGTAAAGGCTTAACTTTTGGCTTAATTAGTCCCTCTATTATATCTTTGTTTTTTTATTTCATTGATTTTTTTCCCTCTTTTATTTATTATTTATGTTCTTCTACTTTCTTTGAGTTTATTCTTTTATTTGTCTATGTTAAAATGTATGCTTAACATTAATTTTTAGCTATTCTTATTTTCTAGTTTAAGCATGTAAGGCTATAAACTTCCTCAAAGTCCATTTTGTCTTTATCTAACAGTTTAATTTATTGTTTTTTCATTAATTTTCAAATCTAAGCATTAAAGTTTCCTTTTGTTTTCTTCTTTGACTTTTGAGTTATTTAGAAATATGTTTTTAAATTTTCAAATGTATCTACATTAATTTTTTTCTTTTTGTTATTGATTTCTTGTGTTGTCAGAGAATGTGGTATTTCATCTTTTTAAAAACATTTTTTTGTCCTTGCTATATGGCCTTATACATAGTGAATTATTATAACTGTTCATTGTGTACTGGTGAAGATTATGTATTCTCTAATTGTTATTATCTGTTAGATAAAGCTTAATTGTGTTGTTCAGACAGTCTTTTTTTTTTTTGTCCTTTTTGTGACCGGCCGCACTGCGCTCAGCCAGTGAGCGCATCACATGGCCATCCCTATATAGGATCCAAACCTGCGGCGGGAGCGCTGCTGCGTTCCCAGCGCCGCACTCTCCCGAGTGCGCCACGGGCTCAGCCCAGACTTTGTGTAATTCTAACAATTTTTGGTTTTATGTATTTTGAGACTCTTTTGTTAGATATATGCAAGCTTAACACTATCATCCTAGTAGATTGAACTTTTACTATGTTACGACCCTCTCCAATCCTAATTTTCCTTTTTTGTCTTAGAGTCTGTTTTGTCTGATTCTGTCTTTTGGTGGTAACTTACCTGGAATATCCCTTTCCTTCATTTTATTCACTTTTTTTTTTTAATGTCCTTACATTTTGGCTGTCTCTTATAAAGGGCATGTTATTGGGTTTTTCTTTTAATCCCATCACATAATCGGTGTATTTTAATTGGTGTATGTAGAAATGCTTTTAGTTTAGGTCTCTTGGTTGGTGGTCAGTTCGGTATTTTTCTTTCTTTCTTTCTTTTTTTTTTTTTTGTCCTTTTTGAGACCAGCCGCACCGCGCTCAGCCAGTGAGTGCACCGGCCATCCCTATATAGGATCCGAACCCACGGCGGGAGCGCTGCTGCGCTCCCAGCGCCGCACTCTCCCTAGTGTGCCCTGGGCTCGGCCCCAGTTCGGTATTTTTCTGATACTATTTTTATTTTACCCTTGTTCTTGAGATATCATTTTGATAGTTGTACAGTTCTAGGTTGGTAGTCTCTTTTCTGTCAGTGTGGTGAAGATGTTTTTCTGCTCATGCAAAGTCTGTTGCTAGCTTTATTTATGCTTTTTGGAAGAAAATATTCTTTTTCCTTTAGTTGCATTGGATTTTTCTATCTTTGGTGTTATGTCATTTCACTTCTAAGTCTAGATGGATGTTACTATTATTTATCCTATTTTGGATTTATGTGTTTCCTGATTCTGAATTTTGTCTTTCATGAGGTCTAGAACATTCTGAGCCCTGAATTCTTTAAATGTTATCTCTCTTTGACTTTCTCTATATTCTCCTTCTGGAACTTTAACTGGATATATATTGTTCCCCATATCACTTACTCTTCATCTTTGATAGTTTTCATCTTTTTGTCTCTCTTTTCCAGAATTTACAGTGCTGGGTAATTTCATTAGTCATATCTTCTAGTTTATCAGTTTTTTCTTCAGCTGTGCTTGATCTTGTTATTCCATCCATTTTTTAAACCCTTTAACAATTTTACTTTTGCTGAAAGTTTCACTTGGTTCTTTTTCAGATATATCCAGTCATTCATCATAGTCTTATGTTGCTTGCTCATCTTTTTGAATCTATAGCCGTTCTGTGGATTATATCTGACAGTCCCAGTGTCTGATATCCTTAGGGGGTCTATGTTTATTGCTTGTTTTTTTCTGTTGTCTCTCTTATGTTGGCTTGTTACCTTCTGTGCTTAGTATCATTGACTGTGAACCCCTATTTGATTGATCTTTGTGGAAATCTTGAGAGTCTATTTCAGGGATGCTTTTCTTCTGAAAGCACTTGTATCAGCTTTGGCTGGGAGTCAGAGAGTTTAACTGGGGCTACGTTTTAGTTCCCACAGTTTGCTTCTGGCCCAGGGCTCAGTGCCCTGATCCTACTACTGCTCTTGGCACCACTACTTGCAATTCTTCACTGCGAGGTTTAGTTTCTAGCTCAAGGTTTGTTGCTTTTGGGGGAGAGGGTAGCTTTAAATATTCCCCTATTTCTGTGAGCTCAGCAAAAGCATTAAAAAAGTTTTTTTCTAGAAATCTAGGATTTTTTTTTTTTTACAGTAGTAGAGTCCACCACAGTATTTAGTTCACCATAAATGATGGGACCAGAAGTCCTTTAATATTTAATTTTAGTAGTTATATTTATTTTAGTGAATTAGGAAAAATTCTGCCATACCAAACTTAGGATTTCTTGTTGATAAAAAATTTTCTATTTTCTATTAAAATAAGTTTATATATAAGTTAAAAGTTGAGTTGTGGGCCAAGCCCATGGCGCACTCGGGAGAGTGCGGTGCTGGGATCGTATATAGGGATGACCGGTGCGCTCACAGTGCTCACTGGCTGAGTGCGGTGCAGCCGGTCTCAAAAAGGACAAAAAAAAAAAAAAGTTGTTTTAAAGGGAAATATTAAGTAAATAATAGTACAGGTGACAAGTGGATTATACAGTGTGTCCTCTGGAACTATAGTGCCCCTACAGAGATAAACATGTGATGATCAGTGTGAAAACTGCCGTCAGAGATATGGGCAGGGTGCTCTGGGCTTATAGAGAAAAGATGCAAGGATAAACTTGGTGGTAGTGCGAAGATCAGGAAATGCTTCCTGGGATTGATTATTAAGGACTGGTAGGCGTTAGGTGGTTGCAGAATAAGGTTTGTTTAGAAATGACAAGCAGTTGGGTCTGAATGGCTTCTAGGTTGTGTGTCATGGGGTGACGGGAGTTAAAGGCAGCAATAGGATCACAAAAGGCCTTTTATGCTTACAGTGGGGAGGTTGGACTTTATTCTGAAAATGAATTGAAGCTATTGAATGATTTTAAGCACTAAAATGATAAGATCAGAATTTCAAGATGCCAGAATTGAAGGCAAGCCACCAGTTAGGAGACTGCTTGTTAAATTAGTTCAGAGGAGAAGAGATGATACAACTAAGGCAGTGAGTGGCACTGGGCATGAAGAGTTGTATGTGTGCTAATATTAGATTTCTTAGGGAAGCAGAAATGACAGGACTTAGTGGTCAATTGGATAGAAATGTTGAAGGAGACTGGACGGTCTAGATTGGCACCCCAGATTTTTGGTTTGAGTAACCATGTAGAGCAATTAACTGATAAACAGCATACAGAAAGAGGAAAGAACTTGGTTTCATTAGTTTGTTTTTGAGGAAAAAGATAAGTTTGGTTTTGAACTTACTGAACCTGAGGGGCTTGTGGGACATCTTGGTTAAGATCCAGTAGCAGTTGATAGGAAGGGTCTGGAAGTCAAGAGATACAGTCCAGCCTGGAAAGATTTGGGAGTCTTCAGCAATTGGAAGTTTGGAAGCTATTGTTCGCTACAATGTAATACAAGATATTTTAAAATGGTACATAGATAAACACATTTTTTAATAGTTAATATGTATGAAAAACTTAACTTGCACGTCAAATCTGTGATATCATGGACATTATCACTTAGGCCAAGTGAGCTCAATAAAAGGGGAATATTAAGTAAAAATATATATGATATGTGGAAATGCAAAAATCATGGTGAAGCTACCAAAATGATAAAAGTTCAGAAAGTGCTGTTTTAAGCTGTGGGTGTGGTGGGTAAGGTCACCCAAGGAGGGAGTAAGAGTGAGAAGAAAAGAGAGTTGACGTTTGGGTGGCAGGGAATGGAGAAGAAGAGCCCATGAAGGAGACTGAGGAAGAGCAGCCAGACGAATAGGAGGAGAACCAGGAGAAGATGGTCTTTGGAATCCAAATGAAGAGTTCTGAGAAGGAGGAAGTGGTCCACAGTGTCAAGTAAGTTGTAAGCTGAAAAGTGCTCTTTGGATTTAGCAATTAAGGTAGACCATTTTAGCTGGAAACATCCAAACAGTGGATTTAAAAAATACTCATGTATTATTAATGTTAGTGATAGCTGGTATTTATAGTTATAGCATTTCCCATATGCCCAGTATTCTTCTAAGCATGTGTTAACTGATTGATCAGGTAGGTAGTATTGTTATCCCCATTTGATATGTGAAAACTGAAGCACAAGGAAGTTAAGTAACTTGGCCCAGATCACACACCCAGGAAATGGGAGAGCCAGGATTCAAGGCCAGGCAGTCTGGCTCCAGAGCCATGCTCTTAACCACTTTGCCACACTGCCTCTCTAGTTAAAACAAAATAGAAAATAAAAATTACACCAATGTCATAATTACAGTACCATTGGTGCCATGTGGGGTATCAGTGAGATCTGCCAGGTTTGAATGACCAGCATCATGCCACGATGGCTCAATCTGCCAGATATGAGCACATTAATTGTATTGTAATCAATGCCACGATGGTGATGCGTGGGCTGTGACAGTTCTTCTCTTTCTGTATTTATATACAAAAATCCTTTGTAAGACAAATGAGTTTATAAGTGTATGTATTTCCCAGGATAGCATATATCCCATATTATGTGCCATATTTTGGGTGCTGTGATGTCTTATTTTTTCTGGTCATTGTTCACTTTTGGAGTTAAATTCTTTAAACTCTGGAAATACTGTTCATGCAGAATAGGTCAAATTCCAGACATCATAGATAACCAGAATGTCGTAAAAGGTAATTAATGACATTATTGAAAGCAGTTTCCCTCGAATGGTAGAAATGGAAACCAAATTACAGTGAATGAGAATGGAGGATTTGAATGGGAAAAAAGGAAGAAGAGTTCTTGATGAGGTTGAAGAATGGCTGTGATTCAGGGAAGACGTAAGCGTTAATGACTTTTGGCTGTGGCCATAGAGGAACTGATCAGAGTGAAAAATTTAAAGACTGGTTTAGACCTGGGCAGTGATGTGACAGGTGTGGTCCTCAGAAGGAAGACCATAGTCAGATGGACAGTGAAGTTCATGTTAGTTGAGGTAGTTAAATTGGGAGGCTAGGGTGTTATCTGCATGGGCATTGATGTAGCTGGGATGATGAATTTGGAGGGGAGAGACTAACTGTGAACTCTAGTTGCCTGTGTTTTTGAAACATGACAATAATCAAGAGGTAAATAGGTGGCAAAAACAAAGTAAAGTAGATATAGTGAAATAGAATGTTTGAGAGAAGAGACTATGGAATGAGAGGACCGGGTTTGAATCCTTCCTTACTTGGTGACTTTGAACAAATTACTTAATTTTACTGGAACTGTTTTCCTATCTGTACAGTGGAGATGATGATAATTGAGCCTACCAACAAGAATTGCTGTGAGGATTAATGAGATGACGCATGTAAAACCTTTGGTACAATATGTGACACATAGTGCAAATTGTTTGCTAGGAAGATTGTTATTCTTTATTTCTGATACTATGAAGTTTTCATTCAGCAACTTGGACATAATAAGTATTGATAAAAGATATAGATTTGTATTTCAAAGACTGATGGTAGTTTTGCTAAGGAAAAAAGAAACCTGGTTTGTCCTGACAGTAGTGGGATTTGATAATAGTGAAGTGAAATGGTATAAGAAATGGTGTTAATGATGGTAGCAAAAGAAAGTCATTACTTGGGCAAGAGCTAGGGGTAATGAAATGCTGCATTTTTCAGTGCAATTTAGGTTGTGTAGCTGTTCTCTGATAGCTATAAAAACTTTATTATTGAACTTTCTTCAGAAAAACAAAAAGCTTAGTCTGAAACTCTAGCCCTAACTTTTCTTTTTCCTCATTGAAATAAGTATTTTTAAAACAGGGCTTTTGATAATGTGAGGGTTTTTTCACCTTTGCAATCTAGTAGTGCTGACTGTATATTGCAGTAGTTGTGAGAGCATTAGGAGCAGAGATTGTTAGGAGATGGAGGGTCTGGATGCCGCCATCGGGAGTTAGGAGTTTGACAGACTCACCCTGTACCACTCTAGCCCTGCCCCTTTGCCAAAGGAAACACACCGAGAGATGGATAGGAGAAAGTTAGCAGCTGATAGGAAATGATTTTCTCGGTGGAGTCAGGATATAGTTCAGGCCAGGAGATTGAGAATGTAGTAGAGTTTGTGTACGAGGAATATAAAAACACAGTTCAAATGTCCTGAAAATAAAACTTAGATGATGATGAAAAATAAAGCTGTAGAGTCACTGCAAAAAAGTAGGAACCAAAGCAACTTCTGTAGCAAAAATTTCTTAGGATTCTTTCATGACACCCTGAAACTGAGATTGTGTATTCACCTGAGCTATTCTTCTGAACACGGTGAAATGTTTTATACATCGTTGACTCAGTTAAAGATACATTAAACTTTTGTTATGGAAAATTTCAAACACACACAAAACTAGAGAGAATAATACAATGAACCTTTATGTGCCCACCTCCCAGATTAACTACCAGTATTTTAACACTTGTCTTACCTATATACCCCAAACAAATTTTTTGCCAGATTATATTAAGGTAAATCATGTAATTTCACTCATAAATATCTACTATATCTCCAGTTAATAAGGATCTTTTAATTGAAACATAATTGATTCTACATGTTGATTAAACATAATTGATTATACATAGGGTACAGAGTCGAATATCAGTACCTGTGTACAATACATGATGATCAAATCAGGAAAATTAGCATATTCATCATTACAAAACATAATCATTCTTTGTGCTCATTAACCAATTTCTCGATAACGCCTCTCCCCCTCACCCTTTTCCACCTCTAGTAACCACAGTTCCATTCTCTCCTTCTGAAAGTTTAACCTATTATGGTGATTGTTGTATCTTCTTTCTTTCTTTTTTATTTATTTGGTTTTTTAGCTCCCACTTATGAGTGAGGGCATACAGTATTTCTCTTTCTGTGCCTGGCTTATTTCATTTAACATAATTTTCTCTAAGTTCATTCATGTTGGAGCAAATGGCAGTATCTCATTCTTTTTTATGGCAGAGTAGTATTCCATTGTGTATATAAACCACATTTTCTTTATCCTGTCATCCAAGATGGACATTTACATTGGTTCCAACTCTTGGCTATTGTAATTAGAGCTGTGATAAACATAGGAGTACAGGTATCCCTTTCACATGGTGATTTCCATTCCTTTGGGTATATACCCAACAGTGGAACTGCTGGATCATATGGCAGTTCTATCTGTAGTTGTTTGAGGAACCTCCATACTGTTTTCCATAATGGCTGCACCAATTTACAGTCCCATCAACAGTGTAGGAGGGTTCATCTTTCTCTGCATCCTTGCTGACATTTGTTATTCTCTTTTTGATAATAGCCAGTCTAACTGAGGTGACATGACATCTCAGTGTGGTTTTAATTTGTATTTCCCTGATGCTAAATGATGTTGAGCTTTTCATGTGTCTATTGACCATTTGTGTATCTTCCTTTGAGAAATGCCTATTCAGCTCCTTTGCCCATTTTTAAATCAGGTTATTTGTTTTTTACTGTTAAATTGTTTAAGTTCCTTGTATATTCTGGATATTAATCCTTTGTCAAATGCATGATTTGCGAATATTTTTTCCCACTCTGTAGGTTGTCTTTTCACTTCGTTAATTGTTTCTTTTGCTGTGCAGAAGCTTTTTAGTTTGATGTAATCCCATGTGTTTATTTCTCCTTTTGTTGCCTGTGCTTTAGGGGTCATATTCATAATGTCTTTGCCTAGTCCTACTTCCTGAAGTATTTCCCGTATGTTTTCTTTTAGGAGATTTGTAGTTTCTGGTACTATATTTAAGTCTTTAATCCATTTTGAGTTGATTTTGGTTTATGGGGAGAGGTGCAGGTCTAGTTTCATTCTTCTACACATGGATGTCCAGTTTCCCCAGCACCATTTATTGAAGAGGCAGTCTTTTCCCTAATGTATGTTCTTGTTGCCTTTGTTGAAGATCAGTTGGCTATAAGTATGTGGGTTGCTTTCTGGGTTCTCTATTCTTCCATTGGTCTGTGTGTCTCTTTTTATGCCAGTACCATGCTGTTTGGGTTACTATAGCTTTGCAGTATAATTTGAAGTTAGGTAGTGTTATGCTTACGGCTTTATTTATTTATTTATTTATTTATTTTACTCAGGATTGCTTTGGCTATTCAGGGTCTTCTGTTGTTTCATATGAATATTAGGGTTGTTTTTTCTATTTCTGTGAAGAATGTTACTGGTATTTTGGTAGGGATTGTGTTGAATCTGTAGATAGCCGTGGGTACTATGCATGTTTTAATAATGTTAATTCTTCCAATCCAAGAGCATGGAATGTCTTTCCATTTTTTTGTGTGTCCTATTTAATTTCTTTCAGCAGTGATTTGTAATTCTCATGGTAGAGGTCTTTTACCTCCTTGGTTAAATTGATTCCTAGGTATTTTATTTTTTTGGTGACTACTGTAAATGGGCTTGATTTCTTTTTCTCCTAGTTTGTTGTTGGAGTATAAAAATGCTACTGATTTTTGTGTGTTGATTTTGTATCCTACCACTTTACTGAAATCATTTATTAACTCTCGGAGTTTTTTTGTAGTGCTTAGATTTTTCTCTATTTAGGATCATGTCATCTGCAAACAGGGACAGTTTGACTTCATTTTTTCCAATCTGGTTGCCTTTATTTCTTTCTGTTGCCTGATTGCTCTGGCTAGTACTTCCAATACTATTTTATTTTATTTTATTTTATTTTATTTTTTACTGTTGCCTGATTGCTCTGGCTAGTACTTCCAATACTATTTTATTTTATTTTATTTTATTTTTTATTTTTTTTGTCTTTTGTCTTTTTCCATGTCCGGCAACGGATCACAACCCTCAGTGTTGCCCCCGTACCGGACCGGGGACCGGCAACGGGATTGCAACCCTCGGTGTTGCCCCCA
>NW_007731931.1:90774-92525 GCF_000696425.1 Galeopterus variegatus
CCCCCACGCCTCACTCAGCCAGTGAGCGGGAACCGGTCTGTATGTGGGATCCAAACCCTCGGGCGGGAGCGCCGCCGTGCTTCCCAAGCGGCGCACTTATCCAGTGCGCCACCGGGCCGGCCCCACCAATACTATTTTAAATAGGAGTGGTGAGAGTGGGCATCCTTGTCTTGTTTCCATTCTTAAGGGAAAAACTGAAAGGTTTCCCCATTCAGGATATTGGTAGTGGGTTTGTCATATATGGCTTTTACTGTGTTGAACTACTTTCCTTCTATATCTGATTTGTTGAGTCTTTATCCTGAAGAGATGTTGAATTTTGTCAAATGCTTTTTATGTGTCTGTTAAGATAATCATATGGTTTTTGTCCTTGATTTTGTTGATGTGGTCTATCACATTTATTGACTTGAGTATATTGAACCATCCTTGCTTCCTTGGAATGAATTCCACTTGATTGTGGTATATAATTTTTTTGATGTGTGGCTGTATTCTATTTGCTAATATTTTATTGAGGATTTTTGTGTCTGTGTTCATCAAGGATATTGGCCTTTTCTGTTGTTTTTTTGTCTGGTTTTGGTATCCGGGTGATGCTGGCCTCATAGACTGAGTATGGGGAGAATGGCCTCTGTTTCAGTTTTTTGGATAGTTTGAAGAGAATTGGTATTAATTCTTCTTTAAAGTTTGGTAGAATTCAGCATAAAGCCATCTGGTCTTGGGCTTTTCTTTGTTGGGAGACTGCTGATTACAGCTACAATCTTGTTGCTTGTTATTGGTCTATTCAGGTTTTTATTTCTTCTTGGTTCAGTGTTGGTAGTATGTATGTGTCTAGAAATTTATCCATTTCCTCCAGGTTTTCACATTTGTTGGTGTGTAGTTGTTTACAATAGTCTCTAATGATTCTTTGTATTCCTGTGCTATTGGTTGTAATGTCTCCTTTTTCGTTTCTAATTTTTGTTATTTGGGTCTTCTGTCTTCTTTTTTTAGTTTGCCTAGCTAATGGTTTGTCTATTTTGTTTATCTTCTTGAAAAAACAACTTTTTTGGTTTTGTTGATCTTTTGTATTGTTTTTTGGGTCTTTATTTCATTTAGTTCTGCACTGATCTTAATTATTTTTTTCCATCTACTAATGTTGGGATTGGGATTTTCTTCTGTTTTTAGTTCTTTGAAGTGTAGCATGAGGTTTTTTATTTGAAGTCTTTCTATTCTTTTGATGTAAGCATTTATTGCAGTAAACTTCCCTCTTGCTACTGCTTTTGCAGTATCCCACAGGTTTTGGTATGGTGTGTCTTTATTTTAATTGGTTTTTTTGTCCTTTTTGAGACCGGCCGCCCCACGCTCAGCCAGTGAGCGCACCAGCCATCCCTATATAGGATCCGAACCCGCGGTGGGAGCGCTGCTGCGCTCCCAGCACCGCACTCTCCCGAGTGTACCACGGGCTCGGCCCCTTAATTGGTTTTGAGAAATTTTTAAATTTCCTGTTTAATTTCTTCTTGGACCCATATGTTGTTAAGGAGCATGTTGTTTAATTTCCATGTGTTTGTATAGTTTCCAGAGTTTCTTTTTTTTTTACAGAAATTTTATTTTATTTTATTTTTTATGTTGTTAAGGAGCATGTTGTTTAATTTCCATGTGTTTGTATAGTTTCCAGAGTTTCTTTTCTTTTCTTTTTTTTTTTACAGAAATTTTATTTTATTTTATTTTTTTTTTTAATTATTTATTTATTTATTTATTTTATTTTGTCAATATACACTGTA
>NW_007731931.1:94643-118034 GCF_000696425.1 Galeopterus variegatus
TGTCTCCTGGCGCGGCCGCTCAGACCCGACGCCATCTTCCTTCTGAGACTTTCATTTGTTATTGATTTCTAGTTTTAATCTGTTGTGGTCTGAAAAGATACTTGAAATGATTTCAGTTTTAAAAAATTTGTTGAGACTTTGTTTGTGACCTAACATGGTGTACATCCTGGAGAATGTTCCATGTGCTGATGAGAAGAATATATATTCTTTGTTTGTTGGATGGAATGTTCTGTAGATATCTGCCAAGTCCATTTGGTCTAAAGTGTGGTTTAAATCCTGAGTTTCTCTGTCAATTTGTTGCCTAGATGATCTGTCCAATGTTGAGAGAGGGGGGGTCAGGTCCCCAATTATTATCATATTGGGTCTATCTCTTTCCTTAGGTCTACTAGTATTTGCTTTATATATTTGGGTTCTCTGATGTTGGATGCATATATATTTAGGATTGTTGTGTCTTCTTGCTGGATAGATCCCTTTAACATTTATACAATGGCCTTTTTTGTCTCTTTTTATGGTTTTTGATTTAAAGTCTGTTTTATCTGATATAAGTATAGCTACTCCTGCTCATTTTTGGTTTCCATTTGTGTGGTGTATCTTTTTGCATCCCTTCATTCTTAGTTTGTGACTGTCTTCACAGGTAAGGTGAGTCTCTTGTAGATAGTATATAGTTGGGTTTAGCTTTTTAATCTTATAAGTCAGTCTTTGTCTTTTGAGTGGGAAATTTAATCCATTTATATATAGGGTTGTTACTGAAAGGTATTGTTTTAGTCCTGGCGTTTTATTGATTTTCATTTGGATGTTTTATACATCTTTTGTTGCTTTCCCTTTTATTGTTTGCCTTTGATATTTGTTGGCTTTTGGAGGTGGTAAGATAACCATTTCTTTTTCTATCTTGTTTGCATTTTTGTTCTAACAGTGGGTTTTGTTCTTTCTTGTGCATTCACTGTAGTGATTATCATTTTTTGGATTCCAGATGCAGGACTCCCTTGGGGATTTCTTATAGGGCTGGTTGTTTGGTGGTGAACTCCTGTAGCTTTTGTTTTCTGGTAAATACACTATTCCTCTTTCATTTCTGAAAGATAGCCTTGGGTATAGTATTCTTTTTTTTTTTTTCTTTTTGTCTTTTCTCCCAAGCGGCGCACTAGCGCAGTGCGCCACCGGGCCGGCCCCTGGTATAGTATTCTTGGGTGGCAGTTTTTTTCTTGTAGTATTTTGAATATATCATCCCATTTTTTTCTGGCCTGTAGAGTTTCTGTTGAGAAGTCTGCTGTTAGTCTGATGGAGACTCCCTTATAAGTGACTTGACACTTTTCTCTTTGCTGTTTTTAGTACTCTCTCTTTGTCTTTTGCCAGTTTGACTGTAATGTGTTTCAGAGAGGATCTTTTTGGATTGAGTCAGTTTGTGGATCTTTGAGCCTCCTGATTCTGAAGGTCTGTGTCTCTCCCTATACCTGGGAAGTTTTCCACTGTTATTTTGTTGAATATATTCTTAGTGCCTTTTCCTTTCTCTTCCCCTTCAGGAACACCCATAATTCTGATGTTTGTGTGCTTAAGGTTGTCTGCTGTCTCTGTTAGATTTTCTTCATTTTCTTAAGCTCTTTTTTCTTTTGTCCACCTGAGTTATTTCAAAGAGATTGTCTTCAAGATCAGAAATTCTTTCTTCTGCTTGCTCTTGCCTGCTGCTTAAGGTCTTGGTTGTATTTTTTATTTTGTTGAATGACTCCTTCAGTTCCATGAGTTCTGCTACATTCTTTTTTAAAATTTAGTCTCTTTGTAAATTTCCTCCTTCATATCCTGGATAGTTTTGTTCAGTTCATTGTGTCATTTAATTGCATATTCTTTATGTTTCTTTAAAAAATGTATTCCTACTGTTTTTTTTTCACTAGAAACCAAAACCTTACTTTGTTAAAATAGACTGTAATTGGGCCGAACCCGTGGCGCACTCAGGAAAGTGCAGCGCTGGGAGTGCAGCGGCGCTCCCGCCACAGGTTCGGATCCTATATAGGGATGGCTTGTGCGCTCACTGGCTGAGCGTGGTGCGGGCGACACCAAGCCATGGGTTGCAATCCCCTCACCGGTCACAAAAATGACAAAAAAAGAAAAAAATAGACTGTAAGCAAATACTTAAATATTCTTAACATCTAACAGGTTAAAATATTTCATCCATTCGTTTCCTGTCTTTCTATATCCATTTTTATCTTTTCTCTATTAGCAATGTTGATTCATTCCAAAATGAGATGCAAATTTTAATTTTAAATTTTTTTTTAAATTAAGAATTTGACATCTGTGATATATGGTGTAGTAAACCAATTTCTGTCCTGCAAGATTACTGTGATGCCATTAAAATAAGCATCTTCTGGCCACTTCTGTTTCAACATCAGAACAGTTCTGTAATATCAAGATTGCATCCCTGTGTGGAGGCCATGTAAGTTATTCTGTGTTATTCATTATGTATGAATAGTGATAAGCATGTAGCCCCATACTGAAGAATGCCAAGTACAGTGGAAGCCTTATGTCTCCTTCTGTATGCTGTTCAACTTTATTTTTGTTTAATAGGGTAGAAAAAGTAAGTACTTGGGATTTGGATGTGAATGAATACTCATAACATTATAATGAATTATATTCTGAGTAGTGTTAGATAGTAGACTTGAAGCTGAGTCAAGAAAAATTAATATACTTATTTATAAATATCAGTATTGTAGTACAGAAGAGAGAAAAAGATATAGTATTTGCATTTTGTTCAATTAATAAACAGCTTACTTATTGCAACCTAGAGTGAAGAAAAAAAGAACTTAATTTTTTTCAATAGTTTGAGATATATAGTTAAGCAGTAAGTTCAATGAATTTGTGTATATGAGAACCCAATATTTAAAAAAATTAATTTGTCTTTAAGCAATTCTCGTGCTTCTGAGATAAGTTTGAAGAAATTACAGTATCTTGAGTTGATGGAAGATATTGTGGATTTGGCAAAGAAAGTTGCGGTAAGTTGTAGAATGTAGGTTTCCACCCCTATTTAAAGAATATAAGTTTTTATATGGTATCAGGCCTATATTACTTATTTATAGCCATTAACAGGTAATGGTTTTAGTTTTGATTACACTGAGAAGATTCTGCTGTTCATTACTGTGTACTCAGTAGGTGGGAGGTCAGGGAGATGGCTGCTATTGTGGTTCTGACCTGCCACGATGGGGAACTACGACTGCTTCTTGTCAATAAAGGATCAAAATTGGAGTTTGTTATAGATGAAAGTGGGCCTTGCTTCATAGAAACCTTTGTTACAGTATCTGAAAGTGATAGCCTCTATCTTTGTACATGAAAGTACCATCAATAAATATTTTGTCTTTGGGGTAAACTTTATCAGGGCAGATTTGAGGAGGTGTCTTTGTACTATTTTAAGGGTTTTTTGTGTTTTTTTTGAAAGCTGTTTGATAATTTTTCTTACTTCAGTTGATTAGGGGGCCAGTGTTGTTCTTGGTACTATTCTGATTGCAAATTCAAATTTATTTATTTGTTTAAAACACATTCAGAATTTATTTTCTAACTCAAATTCTTTACCTCCTCAATTTCTTTTTTTTTTCCTGCTGGCTGTTAATAGGGATTCAAACCCTTGACTTTGGTGTTATAACACGGTGCTTTAACCAACTGAGCTAACCAGCCAGCCCTCAAAGTCAAATTTAGTGAGGGCATTCTGGTATTTGTTTCCTGCTGATAATCCTTTGCAGTAATATACCAACCAATGTACCTTTATAAAAAAAAATCTATAAATCTAATTACATTTAATCATTCTATCACTAGAACTCTGTGGAAGACAATTTCTGAATTCTTGTTTTAGGGTCCTTAAGAGGTAAATTGGTCATGTAAGTGCTTGTGGGAAGTGTACTACTATATACGTATAGTAGCATTTCTAAAATGTAGGATTTTTTCCTGTTAGAAAATACAAATATAGTTGGCTGAATAAGGAACAAAAAAAATTTTTTTTTCTTCCAGAATGATTCATTCCTTATTGGAGGCTTATTGAGAATTGGTTATAAAATAGAAAATGTAAGTGTTAAACATGGGAACCCACCACATCCACTGTGAATAAATAGTAGTCATTTCACTGCTCATTTCCTCATTGAGTCCACATACTCAGTGCTTTACATGTACTGTTTGGTAGTATTGATTTCTGTGTTTTTCTTAAGCTGTCTCCTCATTTTAGGGGTTTGTGTCATTTTCATTTTTTTACCCATATAATGGAGTGTAATTTTTAGTCTCTTTTGCAAGTTGATTCTTTTTTCTCTTTTAGAGTGTTTACCTGGCATATGTTCCCTCAAATGAAATTATTAGGTCTCTGGTATGAATATTTTTTGATACACAATTACTAGGTAATCTCCAGGTTCAATGATAAACCAATTTTTAATGTTACTGGTGACATAAACATGTAAATGTTCCCCTTACCCCTGATACCAACATTGACAACTATTTAATTTCTGAAGTTATTTCAGACACTAGAAGTTCAAGTAACATTTTTGTGAGCTCTTGATCCTTCGTGAAGATCATTACACTAAGTGCCCATTCATTCAGCCACACCCACCTTTTGTTTATCTCCTTATAAATATGTTTGCTACAGACCACGTAAAATATGTAGTCCCTTTGGTGAACCTTAATTTATACCTTTAATCTTGGAGTAAGGATGGAAGTTCTAGCTTAGCTGAGATCTGAGGACACTTGTCCAACTTGTATTATTGCACTCTTTAGAGCAGCCTCTGGCCAGGTTGTAGACCTCAACGTCCATGTCTATAATCATTACAGAAGCACCCTGAGCTCTGAGGGTGTCCTGAGGTCACCTGAAGATGTAACATATGTGAGTCCACGGTATCTGTTAACTTGTATGTCAGAGTCCAGCTATTCTAGGTTGCATGCTGAAGTAATGAAAATGTAGGGTTGTACAAGTTTTGTAGTAAGGATCTGAAATACTGTATAAGATCAATTTATAATGTCATATGCAAACTTAGAATTAGTACCCAAATCCCATTCTTTTCTCTTTTTTAAACAGAAAATCTTGGCAATGGAAGAAGCTTTAAATTGGGTAAAATACACAGGCGATATAACAATTCTACCTAAATTAGGATCAGTTGACAATTGTTGGCCTATGTTAAGTATTTTCTTTACTGAATGTAAGTATAAGTGTTTTATATTGTTACTTGACTCAGTTTGTAAAGGTGTTATTTGGGAAAATGGAATGTATAGCTATGTGATTTGTGATTAATCTTAGGATTTTTAAAAATGTTTTTCTTTTGTTATATACTCCCAAAATAAGAGAACTTTAACCTTGTAGTTAATTTTATTCTGTATTTCCTGTCATGATTTTTATAACATTGTACTTTTTAAAATCCTACCTAATAGATGTCATGTTATTGTATATAATACTCAAAGAAAGAGACTACAACTGGGACTCATGCATTTTCATTCATAATAGAAAGTAACAGAAGCTAAGATAATGATCTTCATTTTCCTGATGAATCTGCTATTTTTTTTTGTATGAGGAAACTGCCTTACATATTTCTTTTACTTTGCAAAATGTTTAAAGCATTTGAATGTTAGCAGTGTTTTTATAGGATAGTTATAGGAATCTTGAAACAGAAAATGTTTGGCTCTTTAGTAGATAATGACCAATAATTTGTCATCTCCACTGAGAAGAGGGCAGACTTTTTTACTGTTCACTTAAATACTAGAGAGGAATTAAGCTTAAATGAAGACAAATCTTTCTGATAGGTTTATTAGACACTGGGATTTATTACACTGATAGAGGTTATTCTCTTCATTGTTTTGGAGGCCTTCAGTTAGAGGCTAGATTCTGTGGTTGAAACAGAGAAGCAAGATCATATATTGGTCACCCATGTGGGCTCATTTCTGATTCTCTTTATATTCTTTCTTCTTTATAATAACCCTACAAGGTGTCTGTTATTGTCTCTATTTTAGAAGTAAGCAGACTAAAATTCAAATTTAAGTGATATTTCTGTAGTATAGTAAGTAGTAGAATCTAGATTAGAAATCAAGTCTCTTTGTTCTCAAAGCCCAGGTTTTCCCCTTATAATCTTCTCTGTCCCTTAATAGATTACTTTATTTGGTGACATTCCCAGATTCTTTCTTGAATTTTAAATTTTAGGTGCTCCTTTCACCTTGGAAATAGATGTGTTTGGCTAGAGACTTAACTATAGTTTTGTTGCAATAATTTTTTTTTTTTACCAGATTTTAAGAAATCCTTTTTATATAACAGCTGAAAATGCAGAATAAGGCCTGAGAAACTTTTGACATAAAGTTTGATTGTCTACTGCATTTTAATTAGTTTGTTAAATTTTTATAAGAACAGTTTTTCAAATAACTTCTCATTGTAACATTTCATTCATGAGAGTCAAAATATTAACTAGCAACCTTTTAAATTTTTTATTTGTTATATTAGATACATTTTAGAAAGTAGTTTTGCAGGTTTTTGTTTTCATACATTTTTATTGAACATTGAGCCTGGTACACCACAGGTGCTTGATAATGTTTGTTGAATGAACTTGAGTAATTATGAGGCCTATTTGGAATATGTTATGCCAGAGCATTTGTAACTACAATTACAACTAATGTAATAAATAAACAAGTGTTTTTTATTGCTAGAAATAAAAACTGAGATTAGATTCACAGCAAGATATAAATCTAATGTTTTCTGTAGCATTTTATCAGTTACTTTAAAAAATATATTACTTAATACACCTAACAGATGACAAGAAACATGCAATTTAGAAAGTAAAATAATATAATGAACTTTTTGGACTCATCTACCTAACGTAAGAATTAGGATATTACCAAACCAATCTTTTTTTTTTTTTAACAAATGTTCTCTCTCACTCTCTCCTAAAAAAAATTTAGACAAATATCACATAACTAAAGTTGTTACAGAAAACTGCAATTTGCTTGAAGAATTTAAAACCCCAAATTGTGCGGAGTGTATAGAGGTGAGGATAAATATTTACTTAACAAATGTTCTCTCTCACTCTCTCCTAAAAAAAATTTAGACAAATATCACATAACTAAAGTTGTTACAGAAAACTGCAATTTCCTTGAAGAATTTAAAACCCCAAATTGTGCGGAGTGTATAGAGGTGAGGATAAATATTTACTTCTAAATATATTTTAAGATTTGCACGTTAGAACTTTTAACACTCAGACGAAATTAATTGAATTGCTGTCATACAACATATAACTATTATAAACTTGAAAACCATGGTTGAAGGAAAATTTTAATCACTTTTGATTTTAATCTTTTTTGAAGAAGAAATAATATTTTGATCAGAATTTTCTAATTATTTTAAAACAGCTAACTAAAAATTCTAACTTGATTTTTTTTTCAACTAAGGGCTTTTAATTAGTTGAGGAAAAATGATTTTCTTTAGTTAACAGCTTTATTGAGTTGTAACACACGGCATACAGTTCACTCATAGAAAATATGATTTTAACTCAATTTTTAAAAAAGAATTTAGGAAGATATTTAATGTTCTATAAAATTCTCTAAATCCATTGATATGATCCAGTTTATTTTAGTTAATTTGTTTATTGTAAAAAATTTGAATGAAGTGAAAAGTGTCAGTTATATCTGTAGCATCTTTCATATATATTCTTGCTAACCTGTTGCCTTACTTTTTTGCAATTAGTCTTATCAGTATTGCCTGTCTGTTACTGACTTATATGTTTAATTAAGCACTAAAGTTTATTGAATAATATTAAGTTTGCTAAACTAAAGTTAAAATTTTTCTTCACATCTATTTTTAGCCTGTCATACTTTATTGATAAGGTGTATTTAAAAGTGGGCCTGCCAAATACGAAGATACTTCGAAAACTTTGTGGAAAAATAGGATGGAAAGATAATATGAATCTTTCTGTGAACTTTTGAAGTACCAGCATATTGCACACAAGGGAAAAAATTTTTAGTAATTATTCATAATGGTGTTGTTTACTTTTTAATATTCCTTTAACAAAGTTAGTGTCGAGTTATTAGAGACAGATTTCTTTAAATACATACACCAAAGTATCGGGTATTGCATTCTCATTTTCTATATAAATAATCCCCTAGGTTATTTCTGGTATCAGAAACAGAAATCTAGATTCCTTTTTCCTGAGTATTAGGTTACTGATTGTCTTTCGAGGTAATTGATGGGTCTTCTTTCACCTTGGTTTCTCAGCAAGGAGAACTAATGAAAATGAAAGGAAATGAAGAGTTTTCCAAAGAAAGATTTGATATAGCTATTATCTATTACACCAGAGCCATTGAATATAGGTAAGAGCAAAATAGAACAATGAGATCCTTTTTATGTGGCAGATCAAGTTAGAATGCTAACTTGAGAAATAAAAAGAAATAATCGAAGAACATCTTCCAATTTTCTGTGCAGAATAGATTTTCTCATCTTTAAGCATTAGAAACATTAGAGGTGGCCACAGTATGTGAACCTAATCAAGTAGTATAACTCAAGCAAGTCAGACAAGATTATGAATTTGATTCTACACTGTTCCATTTTCTTTCAGGCTCTCTAGTACAGTCATATATTCTGTCTTGTTCTCATTTTGCTGTCAACCAATTTCTTCTAAATTATTAACTGATCAAAAAGGGTCCGTTTTTAATTCTTAAGATGCCACCCATTCAGGGGGTTTTGCTTTCTAAGAGTAAAATTTTAAGGGATAATTGTTGGAATTGTTGAGAGAATGCATGTGGGTCCGTTTTTAATTCTTAAGATGCCACCCATTCAGGGGTTTTTGCTTTCTAAGAGTAAAATTTTAAGGGATAATTGTTGGAATTGTTGAGAGAATGCATGTGCTCTCTCTGCCTTGTCTTCTGTTTGCTCATCTGCTAGATTTTTTGTAGCTTTCCTCCAAGTATGCTTCACACTCTGCTCCTACTTACAGTCTCAGCTCGGCCACCTAATATGGTAGTAGCTTTTGGAGGGTGTTCTGTAGACACTACTCTCCTTCCTACCATGTCTGTCTCCAGGGAATGAGTGAATCCAGGTAGCATGCCACGTCTAGAAGGCTGCTGCTCTATTCTTCTGAGGAAGAGATGGAGGGAAGGGAGAATAAGTTTCAACACATAGTCACATAAAGCTAAAAAGAACAAAATTTGAGGTGAAGCAATTTAAGTTACTGTTGTAATTTTCAGGCTTTCTTTGTCTGAGATCTTTGTCAAGGTGGCATCGTCCTGACTTATATAAGTAATACTGTCCTGTACAGTTACATCATACTTTGTAGTTTGCTTATTTTTTTATTTTGTCTCATTTGATCCTAACAACAGCCCTATGTGCTATACAGAGCAAGTGTGATTATCTGCATTTTGAATACAGGAAAGTTTAGATTGGTTTGAACAAAGTTACTTAGGAAGTGAAGGAACTGGGACTTAGCCAGTTAAGACTCCAAATCCTATATTCTTTCTGCTGTGCCACAGAGATGTAAAGTTTTTAAATTTTTTTTCATGCCTTATGGTTTTCTGTGTGATTTTTCTGTATGATTTTGAAATGTAATGTGCTTTACTGACTAATCATTATTTCTTTTGAAGACCTGAAAACCACCTTCTTTATGGTAATCGAGCTCTTTGTTTTCTTCGTACTGGACAGTTCAGGTAAGTTGGTTAAAGTACCCAAATCATTAAATTCCTAAGCTAAATACCCATTTTTGGGAAACGTCTCTGTTTTGTAGGTATGCAAGAAAATCCTTGAATAACTCTTTGGTAGAAATACTTAAATGGTTAAAAGTCTTTATATATAATAACACTGTAGGCCTTTTATCTAGTAACAACAGTGACAGCAGCAACTATTCTGATTGAGTGTGAACATGCGTTATTTAAAGTGCTTTATATTTTTTATTAATTCTCACAGCATCCTTATTAGGTAGGTAATGTTATTCTCCACATTTTACAGTGGACCGACTCATAACACTAATTAGTAATGATGCCATAATTTGAACACAGATCTTATCTGATGATGTTAAAGTCTGTGTTTATAATACCTATAATATATTGTCTCCGTTTGCTCTATTAACTAATCTGTATTGTCTAAAAGAAGCATTTTTGGTGTATTTTTTCCTCTGTTTTCTTAATTCAAAAAAAATTAAGTAAATGTTCTTTATAAGTGAAAGAAGCAAAGAAATTTAATGATATAACTGTGAGTGGAATTATAATTAATTCTTAGTTCCTTATGTTGAATTTGAATTGATCTTTTAATTATTAGTTGAGAAAGATTGGGAAAGACACTGCAGCATGACTTCATTGTTTATCAGTTTTAAAATTTTAGGACAAATTGTTAGCATCAATACCAAGCAGTGTAGACTATTGTATCTAATTTTGTCCTGCCTTAGTGTGAAAACGGTTTAGGCTGGATTCAGGAATAGATCCATATAGTAGAAAAAAATTCAAAACCAAACAAACTAGAACACCAAGTTAGAGCCTGGGATCTTCAGAACAAAGCTGTGTAGGTATAAGGTCCTGCATAGGTATTAGTTATAATTTATATTTGCGTCTGACCTTCTGTGACCCAAAATGAAAAGGGAAAACTTGTTAAGTTACATAATTCTCAATGTCCATAGAGAAATAGGACACTAATTGCTTGGGTGAAACTTTTTGTAGTGTTTAGTTCCAAAAGAAATTTCTTATATGGCTTACAAGTAATACTAATTGAGTGATAAGAGTAAAGAATAATCTCAGCGACATTGTTGATCATAGCAAAAAACTCCCCGAAAGTGCAGTTTTGGGTTTCACATAGAAGTTTTTTTTTATGAAGTTTTCTCACGAAAAGCTGAGAATCTGGTATCAGTTGTTTTTCAAGGAAAGCACTCATGTTGGGATGCGGGAAGGTGGGAGTGGGGAAGGTAGTATATTCCGAGTATGTAGCTTTTAAAAATAACATTTATTGTGTTTTTCTTTTATTATAAACAGAAAACATTCTCATGGTAGAAAATTTGGAAAATACAAGAGTTTAAAAAGAAGAAAATAAAAATCACCAGTAATCCAACCACCTTGGAGAATACCGCTGTATTAACGTTATGCAGCTTTTAGATGGTTTAAGCCGTGGATAAACCGAGGCTATCTAGACTAGAGGAATGGATGGGCTTGACACAGTCTTCCATCAATACCACTATCCTCAACTGGTTCTGACAAGAAATGAGCTGCAAATGTCTTTAGGTTATTGCCTCTGGCTAGTTCCAGAATTGCAGATATTCTATGCTGTTTGAAAGGTGAATTTGTATGCTTTCAAAATCAGATGAATAGGTTGGCAGCTTGGCAAGCCTCTTGTGAAAATTGAGGTACCTATCTGAAACCTTGCCCAGCAAAAAGGTCATCCACTCTCCAGCTCTGAGAGCTGAGAGGCAAATAGGGAGTTTCTCTTTTCTTTCATGAGTGTTGAATGCTAGGTATAAAAGGAGGATTCTCCTAAAACCCTGCCGCAACAGGAGGTGAATCAAAGTAGAAATATAGAAGCCAGGTAGCTTGGTGAGTTAAAGGCCAAGAGCAGAGTGTGGATCCATCCTTCTACCTCTTTCCTGCCTGTCTACCTTGTGGTTCAACACTGTCTATGTTTTCACTACAGGCAGGTCAGCAGCATTGGGGGCTCTTCGTTCCTTATTAGGCAATCATCAATATGTATTGATGCCTATTTAATGTACAAAGCATTATGACACACTGGTTTTGCTGGTGTTTCCTACCTTCTCACACATTGTTTATATGATTTGCTCACTAATGTAGGGATAATGTTTTCAGATCCATAGTATATATAACTCCTGATCAAGGTACTAGATGATGTGATATAAGAAAAGAACATATTGCCAGTCATTCACATGAGCCTTTGACACAGGTGGACCCATGTCCTGACTTGGGCTTTTAGCTGAGTTACCAAGGTTGAGATGTTTTGAAGCTCTCACATCAGAGTGATGCTACTAGATCTGCTGTGGGAATCTGGGTGAGCAGCTGTGGGGACAGCTAGGGGTAGAGCATCCAACCGCCCCCATTTCGGGCAAGGATGTACTCCTCAGCTGTTACACAAGGCCAGGCTTCCTATCTGCTGTTGTAAAAGCAAGGATTGAGATGTTTAAGAAGAACAGATTAATACTAGAAAAGACAAAGGAATGAAAGAATTAAAGTCACGAATGCTAAAAACATCTGAAATAATTTAATCCTAAAAGATTAGAAAATATAAATTGAAACATTAAAAGAAACAGATTGAATTAAAAAGCTAACCTTGACAAGATTAATGCCTAAAAGGATAAAAATAATAATACTGTATCTTACAACATGGCTGGCACTGTTCTGAGCACTTCATATGTATTAACTTGTAAAACCCTCACAACTGTCGAGGTAGGTGCTGCTGCGTCTTTACAGATGATTGAACTGAGGCAGAGGGAGGCCAAGGAAAGTGTCCAAGGACACTGTGTGTATATGATCGAGCCAGAATTTGAATCCAGGCAGCCTGAATTTAGAGTCTCTATTAATCACTATGGAAAGGTGATAGAATAAAAGGGAGATGTGAAAGTTGGAAGGAAAAAAAAAGGTTCAAATAGTCAATAAACATTGATGAGGAAATGATTTTCCTTACAGGACATACAGATTAAAAACTACAGGGTGTCTCTTTCATACCCACCAGATTGGCAAAAATTTTAAAAACTTGTAAGGTATTTGAGAGGATGTGAAACAAAGGAAACTTTCACACTTGGCTGGAGAAAGTGTAAACTGGTACAATCACTTTGGAGAGCAATTTGACAAGGTGAAGATGTTCATACTCTGCAGCCCACTTCTAGGCTCATCCCCTCCAAACTCTCAAATGTGTAGCCAAGAAGATATGTACAAGCCTTCATTATAGTATTGTTTGTAAGAGTAAAATGGAAACAACCTAAATGTCCATCAGTAGGGGAATGGATAAATAAATTGTGGTATATTCATACAATGGAATTCTCTATGGCAGTGAAAATGAATGCAATGTTGTTTAAAAAGCAAGTTGCAAAATGATTTGTATAATATGATGCTATTTATATAATGTTTAAAAACATGCAAAACAATATGCATATTCATATTTAATACAGAATATGTGTTAAAAATGTTTTTTAAATGCATGGGCATGTTAAAAACCAGGGCAGTGGATGTCTGTGGGGAGAGAAGGAGGGGAAAGAGATTGGAGGTGGGAGGGGTGGTACACAGTGGATGTGAACTGTAATAAACTTCTGCAAAAAGACTGAAGTAAATATGCCAAAATGTTAATTTCTTGCAAAGTTGGTATGTAGTTGGTACATTGGTGTTCATTTTGTTAATGCTGTTCTCTGTACTTTTATGTATACTTGAACTATTTGATAAAAGTAAAACAAGGTGTAAATAAGTGAAAAATGATCTTGAAAGGAGAGAAATATAAATATTTTAAGGCCAGTGACAAAGGGGGGAATCTTGAGGAAAGGTATTTGTGGGGAAACAGATTCTTCATTCAGAAATGTTCAAGGTGGTGGTGGTGATGATTTTAATGCCAAAATAATTGTACAGTTTGTAATCAGACCACCTTTTGGTGTATATAGATGAAGCCAAGAGCCGATCAAAACTCCTCCAAAGGTCTGTGGATGTTGTACTTGGGAAACTTGGGACATGGGGTTGGAGTGAGGGGAGAGATGGGGGTGGGGGACTACACTGCTTCCTGCCCTCTCAGGCCCGCTTTTCTCTCCTTTGATTCCTTCAGACTGAGAAATGTGAGCAGTGTATCCCAGGGCACCTGGCTTGGATGAGATGTCCCCTTTATTCTGGTCTTCTAGAAGTGTATATTTCAAGTACAATTTGGTAACTATAGGGCATTTTAGAGTGATAGTTGAAGTAATCAGAAATTTTCAGTTTAGAAGAGAATTAGAAAAAGGAACAACAGCTTGTGCAATATATGAGTATATGATTAGGCTTTACCCACTTACCGTTTAATTCATTCTTGTGAGACTCGTGGAAAATTCAGATTCCTTCGTGGGATATGATGAACTGTAAGCGGAAATTTAACTGGAAAAAGGGAAAGCTTATTTTTGAATGTTTAAAAATTTATTTAGGAAAATCATTGAATTTTAAAACTTGGTGTAACTTGTCCTTTTGGTATTTATTTATCCCTCATGTGATATTCCCTTCTGTCAGGCCCCAGTTTAGTAGGAAACAGATAGACTTTAAATGACTCCTCTGTTTGTTTTTGTTTTTTTGTTTTTCTGAATTTCTCTGAGACCAGAGGTTGGTTTAAAAGCAACTCAGCTGTGTTTCTGTGAGAATTTCAAAAATCCTTTGTGTGTTTGTATATGTGTGTGGAGTTTTAGTGTGAATGTGTTGGTTTGATGAATTATTCTTTACCCTGCCCTCTTAGTTGTTTGGTCTCTTTATTTTTACTTAGAAGCCACTGAATTTGCTTTTCAAGAAAACAATTTTTTTCAGTCTTTTTGGGGCGCACCCCCTTTTTAAAAGAGTAACAAAGGGATGTGATAAAATATTGAGTAGAAGAGGATCAACTGAAAACTCTTGCCTAGCTCACATCCATTCTCTAATCCCTTTCTTCAGATCCTTGTGTATTTCCATAATATTTTATGCCTATATAAGAATTTATTATGTGGAGCTAAATAAAATTGCCATTTTAATAAGTCAGAATATAGGCATTTTCATTTGGTTCAATGTAATATATGTCTTTTTTTAAAAAAAAAAACATGGGTAGGAACATACTACACACACTGTGTACTTCTTGCCCTATTTATATTTAAATCTTGGAGCTTGTTGTATACCATTATATATATTCATGGCCACATAGTATTTTACTGAGTGGATTATCCATGTAGTCCATTAGTTTATATTAATATATGGTTTCTATATATACCTAGTTTGTATTAGTATATAGATTGTTTTATCTATAATTATTATTATGGATTTATTTATTTTATTAGTATATAATTTCCAGTTTTAAGTAATCATATACTTTTCTGTAATGATTATCCTTTTACTTACGTTCTACACTCAGGTGCAGGTATATCTGTAGGATAAATCCCTCATAAATTTCTTTTACTCAGTTGGATGAAAGAAAATATATTTTCATTCTAAACACTAACTTTTGATTAAAAATGTATATGTTTATTTAGCTGATGGTTATTAGTCACTGCGTATTTGACAGTGACTGGCCATTGCACCTGAATTCTGCTTTTGTTGCTTAGTTATAAAATATAGAAACTTGGGGAGTGTTGTTTCCCTGTAGATCTTGTCAGACCCTGAAATTAATCATTTAGAATAGGGGAAAAAAGCAATAACTCTTTTATGACTTCAAAAGTTCTTACACACATGTTGTGGTTTAATGGAGTCAATAAATAATATCTCCTTCCCCTTCCAAGTCCAGAATCAGTTAAGAAATGGATATAGAAGACAGGAAAATGGTGATCAACTATCTACTTCATTACTGATAGTTTTTGAAGAACGGGGCCTTAAGTCTGATAACTAAGTGGCTCGTTACTAATTCACCTGCAGTTATAGAACTGGGAAACAGGGGTCCTGTGAACTTTAAGCCTGGAAGAAGAGGGAATCTGGTGTTCCATTGATGTCTAAGATCCTGAAGAGTGAGAAAAAGAAAAGGCTATGCCACATATGATTAGTGTCCTTCCCCCACCATTAAACTTGTTATTCATTCTCTGGGGCAAAGTTAGTTGAGGGGAGGGGAAAGGAGGGAGTTCAAGAATAATTAGTCTAGCAAATCCATATGGAAACTGGAGGTGGGGAGAATAAGTGTTCTTTCCTAACATCAGGTTTATGGCAAAATGCTGCATATTGTATATGAGGTAAGAGGTGGGGTAGGAACCTGGAGAAATAAAAACACTTTCCCATGTAAGTAATAAGTTGGAGCACCTGGGCTAGAACCCTGTATTTCTTACCCTCTGTTCAGTACTCTCACTGTGTCACATAGTTTTTAAGAGTAAGTACTGTTTGCATCTCGAGTCTTTTCCTGGTTTTTTTTTTTTTTTGTCTTTTTTGTGACCGGTAAGGGGATCGCAACCCTTGGTGTGGTGTCGCCCACACCGCGCTCAGCCAGCGAGCGCACCAGCCATTCCTATATAGGATCCGAACCCGCGGAGGGAGCGTCGCTGCGCCCCCAGGGCTGCACTCTCCCGAGTGAGCCATGGGCTCGGCCCTTCCTGTTTTTTTTTTCCTTTTTTTTTTGTCTTTTTTTTTTTTTACTGACTGGTAACGGGATCGCAACCCTCGGTGTCGCACCCGCACCGGGGACCAGCAACGGGATCGCAACCCTCGGCGTTGCGCCCACACCTTGCTCAACCAGTGAGCGGGAACCAGTCTCCACATGGGATCCGATCCCTCGGCGGGGCCACCGCATTCCCAGGCGGCACACTCTCCAGTGCGCCACGGGGCCGGCCCAAGCCCTTCCTGTTTTCATAGATCTGTTGTTTAGGATTTTGCTGCTGCCAAAAGTGAGACCCACTTACCACAGGATTTAGACCCTAGTCTGCAGTGGTTTGGATGAACAATACCACCATGCAATTTACTGTGCCTACTTGGCTTTTTATGAAAGTGCTACCATAGGATGTAGTGAATGCTAGCAGATGTGAAAATGTACTAGTATTAATATAGAATATTCATATATTAATAAGCATGATATTTATAATATATGCTCTTTATTATAATCGTAACCCATTAATACTATTACAGTGTTATATGTTATAATAAATAACATTTAGCATTGATTCAACAAATATTATTGGGGTTCTACTTATGAACGATGTCAGAAATTAGCAAAAACATAGTCCCTATGTTCTAGACAGTGGGCCAGCGGTGTCACTAGTTCCATAATGTGACACCATCCTTCCTACCACAGGCTGGGTGTGCCAGCTGGCCTGAATACACAGGAGAGGGAGAGGTGGTCAGGGGCTAGATGAAGGAGGGCCCCATAGGCTGCATTGAGGCTGTTGGCCTTTAAGAACAGTGAGAAGATAGTAAAGGATTTTAAACTGAGGGGAGATAGCATGATTAGGTCTTCAAGAAGATCACTCTGGTTTCAGTGAGAATGGATTAGAAGGGGATGCAGCATGGATATGAGTTAGGAGGCTACTGCAATACTCTAGGCCAGAGATGATAATGGCTTGTAGTGGAGTAATTGCAGTGGAAATGGAAAAGTGGAAGGATTCAAAATATTTTAGAAGTTAGGTAGATAGAAGTTGCTTATGGTCTGGTGTTGGAATGTGAGGGAGAAGGTGGTAATTGGAATTGTTCTGAGGTTTCTGCCTTAAGCATCTTTTGTGGATTATGGGCCCACCTTCTGATACTGGGATCACTGGAAGAGGAATAAATTTGTAGGAGGTAGGATTTGACATCACTTGTGGACATACTGAATTGAAGTGCCTTTGAAGCATCCAAGTTGGAATGTTGTGTATGCAGTGAGTTTTGTGGGTCTGGAACTCAAAAGGAGAGGTTTGGCAAGAGACCCGTTCGGAATATTTAGCCTGGATGATTTGAAATTGAAGTTGTAGATGTTGCTTGAGATTGCTTAGGGAAGTGGTTTTCAACTTGGACTGCGTGTTGGAATCATTTAAGCTTTGATGAAATATCACCCACCCAAGAGATTCTGATTTAATCTATCTAGGTTCAAGCTTGGGCGTTGGGGTTTTAGAAGCTCCCCAGATCTACTGTTCAGTCAATATTGAGACCCACTGGCCTAGAGCAAGTATAGATAGACTAGAAGAGAAATCAGGATAGAGCTGTGAGGAACACAAAGAGTTAGTGGCCAATTAGAGAAGGAATGAACCTGCACAGGACACTACATATGAAGAGATGGCCAGAGAGGTAGGAGGAAAGCTGTAAATGTGGAATCATGGAAGTAAAAGAGTGGCAGCAGTGTCTGCAGCTGCTGAGAAGTCAGTTATAATGGAATTTGGATTTAGCAATATGGACATTATTTAGTTAATAGCGGGAGAATTGTCAGTAGGAAGCTTGGGACAGAAACTGGTTGGAGTGGGTTGAGAAATTTGGGGATGCAGAGCCAGCCAGCATAGGCAACTTTTAAGGTGTTTGGGGAGAGACAGCTTGGAGCCTAAGAGTTATGACATTGGATTAGGATGTTTTTGGCTGCAGGTAACAGAAACTGATTTGACTGGTTTAAATTATGAAGAAAACATGTGCAGGTAACAGAAACTGATTTAACTGGTTTAAATTATGAAGAAAACATGTCATTTAAGAGTTCCAATAAAAGAAACTGGTTTAAATTATGAAGAAAACATGTGCAGGTAACAAACTGATTTAACTGGTTTAAATTATGAAGAAAACATGTCATTTAAGAGTTCCAATAAAAGATGACTCTAGGGTTGTGTATTCAGTGGCTCAAAATTGTCATCAGAGGCCTAGGTTTTTCCAGCCTCAGTGTTTGACTTGGTCCTCAGGATGGTGGGATGGCTACTGTAATTCTGACGTCAAACCTGATATTACAATCTCCAGCAGGAGGAGGACAACTTTTTCTCGTAATCTTAAAAAAAAAAATCTTAATATACAGACTGACAAGTATACAAACATAAGTATATAGGTTGAATTTTCAGAAATAAAACAACTGTAACCAGCACCCAGATCACAAGCCCAGTACTCCAGAAGTCCCCCTTGTTCTTCCTTCTAGTCACGACCCACCTCCTCCCCCAGGATAAATACTATCCCTACTTCCATAGGTTGGTTTTGCCTATCTCCGTGCGATACAAATGGAATCATATAGTATGTGCTGTTTTATGTTTGGCTTTCAGCATTGTTTTTGAGATCCATATTGTTGCATGTAATTATAAAGTGCTCATCTATTGCATGAATATACCACATTTTATCCATTCTGTTGTTGATGGGCATTTGGTTAATTTCTAGTATTTGGTTTTTATAGGTAGTGTTGTTGTGAATGTGTGTATTCATTATTATTAAGTGTATAATTTAAGGAGTGGAATTGTTGAGATAGAAGGTATGCTTATGTTCAGCTTAATGCATAGTTATGCTGTGTGGTTGTTATCATTTTGCATTCTTACCCCTAGTGTATGAGAATTTCAGTTCCCTGCCCTCACCAACACGTATTTTACATTTTTCATTCTAAATATTCTGGTGGGTGTGTAGAGGTATGGCACTGATTTTTATTTGCATTTCTGTAAGTTGGTTAAAGACATTTAAGTTGAGCATCTTTTCATATTCTTATTGACCATTTTGATGTCTTTTGTGAAGTGCCTGTTTAAGTTTTTTGCTGTTTTTTTTTTTCCTCTTGAGTTGAATGTCTTATTCATTTGTTGGAGTTTTTTTGTTTGTTTTGTATTGTGGACATGAGTCATTGGTCAGACATATATCTTCTCACACTCAGTGGCTTGCCTTTTCACTCTTGATGTTGCCTTTTTACTCTTGATGTTTTCTTTCCACAAAAAAGTTAACTAATTTTAATGTACAGTTTATCAATTTTTTCCTGTATGGTGAGCACTTTTTGTGTTCTGTTCATAATCTTTGCCTACCTAAGGTCACCATGGTGTTCTCTGTTTCTTCTAAAAGTTTGATTGTTTACTTTTAATATTTAGATCTGCAGTCCATCCAGAATTGTTTTTTTTTTTTTAAATTTAGTATGTGGTAGGGTTCAAGATTTTCATGTGAATGTCCACTTGACCCAGCACCATTTATTAAAAGGGTATATTTTCTCCATGCACTGCAGGGTCACCTTCATTGCAAATCAGGTGATTATATGTAAGGCTCCAATTACATGTAACAATCTGTTTCTGGTTTCTCTGTCCTTTTCTGTTGGTCAGATTGTCTATTCTTTTATACCTTTTTTTTTTTACATAGCCTTTTGATGTAGGTTTTGATACCTGGTACTATAACTTACCTAGTTTTGTTCTTCCTTGTAATCTTTTTTTGTCCTTTTTGAGACCGGCCGCACTGCACTCAGCCAGTGAGCGCACTGGTCATCTCTATATAGGATCCGAACCCGCATCGGGAGTGCTGCTGCGCTCCCAGCGCCGCACTCTCCCGAGTGCGCCACGGGCTCGGCCCTTCCTTGTAATCTTTTTAAATAATTAGTATGCATGTGGTTATGAAATTATGAACCAGTGAATCTTAAACTAAATAAGTAGGGAAGTAACAGAAAGAGAAAGTGGGTAGATCAGTGAGTTGGGCACCAGAGGAGATAGGAATAGTCGAACAAGCAAGATGAAATAAGCGAGGTTATAGGGGAAGAGTTGGATGCTCTAGTTAGTGATTTTGGAGTTTGAACAGTTTCGAGCAGTGCTAAGTTGCCCAGAGCTACAGTTGTGGGTGGCTAAGATGGGGCAGAGAAGGAGATCATTAAAGATAAGGAAGCTAGGAACCTAAGAGACTAGGGTATTGGATCTGTTAGTACTTGACAGTTTACAAAGTATGTTTTTTAACACAGTATCTAAGTTAGTACCTAAACAGGTACTAAACAAAACAGGTAGAACAGACTTATCGTCATTTTAGGTAGAAGGTAGGCCTGGAAAGGTTAATAACTTCCTAAAGGCCCCAAGAGAATTAGTGATTAAGTTGGAGTTAATCTAAGTCTTATGTCCCAGCTTCCATGCTCTGTTCAAAATAGATTCACTGATGTGTTGTGTGAAAGACCTGGGAGTTATATTTTTGGTGAACAGAATTCTTGCTGATGTGCAAAAATAGTGCAGAAAAACATACAGATAATACGTTATGCATAGATAAGATGTCAATAGATATGTGCAGGAAGTACTTAAATATTAAAAGTAGTTATTCCTGGGTAGTTGTGATTGTGACTATGGGTGACTTTTCCCCTTTGTTTTACTTTTCTGTATTTTCCAAATTTCCTATAATGGACGTACATTATATGGATTTTTAAAAATATTTTTTGACTAGATAATATACATGAAAAATTCAAAAAGTACAAATAGATAAGCAGTATATAATACTTTCATGATAAAAAAATGAAAAGTTTAAGTATTTTATTTCTTTTCTTTTCTTTTTTTTTTTTTAGAAATGCACTTGGTGATGGAAAGAGAGCCACTATTTTGAAGAACACTTGGTATTTTATTTTTTTTTTTAGAAATGCACTTGGTGATGGAAAGAGAGCCACTATTTTGAAGAACACTTGGCCAAAGGTAGGTTTCTTCTATATTTTATATTGAGCAAATAATGCCATACAACTTTGAGAAAAATCTATTTAGGATGTGTATTTGTATGTGAAAATGTTGGATGAAATTATTCAGAGCTCAAGAATATGAAAGCGTAATTTTCAGTTCTGTAATTGTAATGGGGACTCAGCTGCAGCAATGAGAGGGGGAGGGAGTGTGTGTGTGTGTGTCTCCCCCATAGGGGATCTTGACAGTCTGCAATGAGAGGGGTGTGTGTGTGTCTGTGTCTCCCCCATAGGGGATCTTGACAGTCTGGAGGGTACCTTGGTGATTAAGAGGTAATGTCTGCACGTTATGGGTGGATGGGCCTAAATGTGAAAAATGAAACTTAAAAACGTGGAAGGAAATGCAGGAGACTGTCTTTATAACTTTGAGGCAGGAAAGGATTTCTTAACACACAATGCACAAATCAATGGAAAAAAACCATTTTGATGTGTATTTGACTATATCAAACTTTAAAAGTTCTGAATGTCAAAAAGACAGCATGAATGAAATAAAAGTCTGGGAAGAGATAATTTGTCATGTACATAACATACATAACCGATAGGATTTACATCCAGAATATGCAACGAACGCCTAAAATAAATAAGAAACCGAGTAGAAAATGGGCCAGTAAGACAAATAAGCATTTCACAGATGAGTGATCTGGAATGGCCAATAGAAGTAAGAAACTGTGTTCTATTTCCTAGTAATTAAAGTTGTAGGGGATTGGTACAGAGATAGAAAAATGAAACCAGTAGAGCAGAAATGGAGGGCCTCCACACATGCCTACATTTACATGAATGAGTAACATGATGCAATATTGTTTGACTGCCAAAAAATTAGATCAATATTCTTGACTGTTGGTGAGTGTGTGTAGTAAGGAATCCTCAATAAACTGGTAGGGGTGCGAGTTGCTTACAGCCAACTTGGAGAGCAGTGTGATGTGTATCCCTCATCATGTACAAGGTTGATCATTGCAGCATTGTCTTTATGGCATAGAACTGCAAATACCTGAATGTCCACTGATAAAGCAGTGGATAAATGTGATGTTTTCTGCTTGATCAAAGTCATTACATTGATCTGTCTGATCTGTTCCCCATCCTAAACATCCATTATTCCTCCAACTTCACTCCTGCTATTCTCTCCCTGGTTCACTTTGTGTTGGCCTCTTGGCCTCCTCACTGTTTCTCAAACATGCCAGGCCCATTTCTGCTTTGCACTTGCTCTCCCCTCTGCCTAGAATGTTTCTCCCAAGAGTATTATGCAGCTTTCTTATTTCCTTTTATTCTTTACTGAAAGTCCCCTTCTCAGTGAAACTTTCTCTGGCCACATTCTCTAGAATGTTTCTCCCAAGAGTATTATGCAGCTTTATTTCCTTTTATTCTTTACTGAAAGTCCCCTTCTCAGTGAAACTTTCTCTGGCCACATTCCTAAAATGCCAAACCAGCCCCTTCCTAGACATTTCCTATTCTCTTTACCTACTTTCCTTTTTTTTTCCTTTTAGCACTTATTATTGAACATACTATATATACTTTTAAGTTATGTTGTTTATTGTGTGTCTTCAGTGCAATGTGAGCTCCACGAGGGAAGGTTTTTTGGTCTATTTAGTTTACCCTTGAATCTGGACTGACAAATTGCGTGGCACAAAGCAAGTACTCTTTAGTAGATATTTGTTGACTTACAGAATGACTGAATTAAATATTAGATTGCAGATGAAATGAGTTAGCTGGCTTATCAACATTTATAGATTTAAAAAAGTGTTAAATGAGGGCTGGCTGTTTAGCTCAGTTGGTTAGAGTGCAGTGTTATTACACCAAGGTCACATGGGCTTGGATCCTGCACTGGCCAGCGGCCAAAAAAAATTTAAAAAGTGTTAAATGAAAAAATCAGCTAAAAGCATAATATGAGCTGGAAGGATAACTATTAAACTCATGAGAGTGTTTGCTACTGGACAGTGAGAAGGAAAGGGTGCAAAGATTTTAACCATATCCATATCATTTTATTTTTTTCATTAAAAAGGAGTCTGAAGCAAATATAACCAAATGTTAACAGTTAATTTGGGGTATTTGTTACACTAGTCTCTGTATTTTCCTAAATCATAAAAATATCCAAATTTTTTTAAAAAGTGAGGCTTTAAAAAAGACACAGAAAGATGTGTGTTTCATAGTTTATTCCTTTTTTTTTTTTTTTTTTTTTTTTTTTTTCCTTTTTTGAACCGGCCCCCCCCCCCCCCCCCCGGGGGGGGGGGGGGGGG
>NW_007731931.1:118044-129202 GCF_000696425.1 Galeopterus variegatus
TTTTTTTTTTTTTTTTTTTTTTTTTTTTTTTTTTTTTTTTTTTGTCCTTTCTGAGACCGGCCACACTGCGCTCAGCCAGTGAGCGCGGTGAGTGCACCGGTCATCCCTATATAGGATCCGAACCCACGGCGGGAGCGCTTCCGCGCTCCCAGCACTGCACTCTCCTGAGTGCGCCACGGGCTCGGCCCCATAGTTTATTCCTGATTTTACATAATTTGTAAAACCAGAGTGAGTAGAGTCATAGAATTTTAGGGCCGTAGTGAATTTAATATCATTCACTACTTCTGTTATTGCTCTGCAGGTAGGCTTCATTAGATTAATTGGAGGAGTTAATTCTATTGTTTGTTCTTTTTAAATGAACTTTCCCTTTATATTATAAGTAACACATGATAAAAAAGAAAACAATACAGAAAGGTAAAAAGTAAAAGGAAAATGTCAGCCTGGGGACCTTTTTAAATAGACAGGTTTCTTTGTCTTTTCCCCAAAAATTGTGACTCAGGTGGTCTAAGAGTGTATCGAAGAGTCTAGAGATCGTAAAATTCCCCAGGTGGACTTCTACATCTAAATTTTGGAATCATTTTTTAAATGTCTTATTTTAGGGCCGGCCCGGTGGCGCACTGCTGCAGTGCACCGCTTGGGAAGCGCGGCGGCGCTCCCGCTGAGGGTTCGGATCCCACATGCAGACCAGCCGCTCACTGGCTGAGCGAGATGCGGGAGCAACACCTAGGGTTGCGATCCCGTTGCCGGTCCCAGTCCGGTGCGGGCGCGGCACTGAGGGTTGCGATCCGTTGCCGGTCACGAAAAAAAAAGACAAAAAGGAAAAAAAAAAAAAGTCTTATTTTACACATGAAGAAATTATGTCCCATAGAGGTAAAGTGACTTCTGCAAGGTGTCATTACAAGTAAAAGACAAAACTGGATTGAGAATTCAGCACTGGATGGTGCTTTTACTATTTTTTTTATGAGTCATTCTTTTGCTTGAAACAGAATCTTTGCTCATCATTGATACTGGTATTTGGTAGGTACTCTATAAATATTTGTAGAGTGAATGAATGATAGAATTTTGAATACTGAAACCCGGACTGTGATACTGGTTTTCCAGAGACATCTCTTGCTATTTTAATGTGTTATCAATTTAGAAAAAGAGTACTAAAACTCCCTGAATTATTTTGAGGACTTTATGGAGAATGTGTGTTCCTGGCTTAGTTTCTCAAACAAAATATTCACTCACTTTTTAATTGGGATGTTTTGTGATGTGTTTATATGATTGCAAAAATATTTGTGTAAATAAGAAAGCACACCCCCTAGGAAGTATTCGAAAAGTTTGATGCCTACATAACTAGGTTATTTTTCCTTTTATTTTACCAGAAAGAAATGCTCGTTGAAGGATAGTTTAAATTTCAGAAGCTAAAGTAGACTATGCAAGGTGCATTCTTTACTTTTATAAGAATTGTTTTACTTTAGAATTAACTATGAGCATGAGTCTGTGAAATCATGTCTTTAAGATATAAGCCTCTATAGGAACGTACTCTGTAGATTGCTGTGTGAGGGTGGACCATTTTTCTTTATGTCTTCCCAGACAGAGAAGATTGGTACAACGTTACTTGTCTCTAGATTTACTTTCAGGCTTTAGAGAGGGTGAGTCATTGTGTCCTAAAGAGTGAGAGTTTTTGTGGTATAGTCAGCAGATGTTTGTTGACATTTCTGTGTGCATTGCCTTTTGATGTATGTTAAACAGGATACAATTAATAACCTACTGATGTCCTCAAGAACCTTTTAATTTTGGAGGGTATATTAGGACTCTTGTTTGCAAATGACTGAAACCTAACTCAAATTTGGCTTAAGTAAAAAAGGGAATTTAACGCCTCATTTAACTGAAAAGTCTGGGGGTTCGCTTTGAGATCTGTAAACATTTTTCTGTTTCTCAGCTTTGCTTCCCTGTTTGTCAGTGTGTTTAGTCTCTTTTCTTACTTTTTCCTCTGTGTTTCATTTTACATAGGTTCTTTTGCTATGTCAAGTTCTCTGATCTTTTCTTCTGCAATGTCTAATCTGCTTTTATTTCCATCCAATGTATTTTTCATCTTAAATCCTATAGTTTTCATCTCTAGAAGTTAAATTGGGTCATCCTTACATATTTTATGTCTCAATATTTTTAATCTTTTCTTTAGTTTCTTGAACATACGGAATATAGTTATTGTAACTTTTAATGTCCTTGTTTACTAATTCTGTCATCTGTGTCATTTGTGGGTTGTTTTCAATTGTTTGATTTTTCTCTTCATTATAGGTTGTATTTTTCTTCTTTGCATACCTCGGGGATTTTTTTTTTGTTTTGTTTTTCTCTTTGTTTTGAGAGGGGAGATCCAAACCTGTGACCTTGGTGTCATAAGGCTGCATACTTGGTAATTTTGGGTCAGATGCCAAACATTGTAAATTTTACCTTGTTTGGTGCTGGATATTTTTGTTTTTATGTAAATATTCTTGAGCTTTGTTTTGGGATGCAGTAAAGTTACTTGGAAACAGTTTACTTCTTTAGGGTCTTGATTTAAGCTTTGTTAGATGGTACCATACATCATTTAGTCTAGTGCTAATTTTTTCCTCATTACTGAGCCAAAACCTTTCTGAGTACTCTACTTGATACCCTATGAATTATGACGTTTTAATTCTGGTTGGTGGGAATAGGAATTACTCCTGGTGCTGTGTGAATTCCAGCTTTTGTTCCCTGTTAGTCTTTCAAGGGATTCTTTCCCTGGCCTTGGGTAGTTACCCCACATGCATGTACTGATCAGTATCAGCTGAAGACTCAAGGGGGACCTTCTGCAGTTCTCCGGAGTTCTTTTTCTGTGTACCTCTTTCCTCACTGGTCCTCTGCCCTGTAAACTCAAGTTGCTTTGGTCCCCTGGCTCCCAGCTTTATCTCCTTAGCTGAGAAAGACTGCCAGTCTCTGCCTGTGTTTCTTCCTTTCTGGCTTAGAAACTCTCTCCTCAGTGAGCGGGAGCAATATGGCTTACTTTGCTTCCCATCTCAGGGATCACTCTCTTTTATTGCCTAATATAAGTGTCTTGCAAGCCATGGTTTCATATTTCTTGTCTTTTTTTTGTTTGTTTGTTTTACGTAGGAGGGTAAATCCAGTCCCTATTACTCCATCTTCACCAGAAGTGGAAGTTAGAATATAGGCTCTCTTTGCTTAATTTTTTTTTTTTTGTCTTTTTTCGTGACCGGTAAGGGGATCACAACCCTTGGTGTGGTGTCATCCACACTGCGCTCAGCCAGCGAGCGCACCAGCCAGTCCTATATAGGATCTGAACCCGTGGTGGGAGCGTCGCTGCTCTCCCAGCGCCGCACTCTCCCAAGTGCGCCACGGGGCCAGCCCTTTGCTTCATTTTTAAAAAGACATGTAGTAGGAGCCCCAAACCGATATCCTTAATAGCTGTTAATCCCAGTGAAAAGAGCACCTCTTTTAGTGTCCACCTGAGGGATGTCTCATACTTGATTCTGATTGAGTCACATGTAAACCTGTAGATGGATTGCTGTGACCTGGAACATGGTGCATTTCAGTTGGCCAGTCTCCTGGGTCACAACCATGCTTCTGCCCTACCCTTCATTGTTGGGGTGGCCCACTAGAATTGGCAGTCCTGCCATTACTGTGAGAAGTAGGGAAATGGTCATTCCCCAAATAATGGGATGGGAGGCAGAGGAATAATAGGGAATTTCCACATATGTGATAGAGAATTAGATAATGTCAAAGAAGAGGAGAACTTTCTATTGTAATTGGGTTCAAGAAACTCTCTTAGATATCTTTAATTTAAGCTCCATACAAACAACTTCAGCAAAGAGGTCTGAATAAGCTTGTTTCTCAACCAACAGAAGTTATACTGGGTTTTATAGATTTAGAGAAAAAGGATCCAGAAAAGGTGAAAACAGTGGGAGGGAAAAGAAAGAAATAAAGGATTCTCTACAAATTTAGCAGGTATGGTTTATGATCTATCATTATTTCCTATGCCAGCAGTGTTTATTTTTTTATGCAGTTGACAAATGCCCAGTGGATAGGATTTTGGCCTTGAAGCATATCTGAGAGATCTCTTTATCTTCTTATACCTCAGTTGTCAGGAAACAGGGCCTCTACCCTTTAAGGAAAAGCAGAGTTTAATGAAATGCAGTCAGAATTGGGATCTTTGATCTATGCCTACGTAGTCTGGATCAAAAGGCTCCAGGACTCACAGTTTAACATAGTGTACCAGAGAGTATTATTTGTGTACTGACCCTGTGTAAACATAAACGTGCATGATTTAGTGAAAAGCTGATCTTTCCTAAAAAGGGTCACTTGTTTTTGATTTTATATATTCTCTTAGATTCTCATTGAATCAGAACATTATTTTTAAAACATAAAGAGGAAAGAGCTCTAAACCAGTTTCATAAGATCAGGGTTCTTTGGTTTGCCTCTAAGTTAGTGTGACATCAGGTCAGTTTCTGGCCTCTTTCACTTGTAAAGCATCCCCACTGGATACTGTGCCTAAAACTGGAGTTCTGTTTGTGAGTAGCTAGATGGGGGTTGGTTAAGTTAGCCCTAAGTTTGGTATTGTTAGCTTTCCAGATTAAAAAGTTAATGCTTGATATAGAAGATTTCCCAAATGTAGAAGTGGAGCCAGCAAGAATTTGATTCTATGGCAAAACCAAACCAAAGCAAAACCCTTATGAGAATTAAAAATAAATCAGTGGTTTTCTGACTTCTTAAAGCCAGGAACTACACTTAGAAAATAATTAGAAGTTGATTGAAGGGGAGAGAGATGGATGGACAATCTAGCAGAAAGCACCCCTTATCTCTGCCCGTGCTCTTTGGAGGTGTTGGGAAACCCCTGCACAAGGTGATTTCCTTCCAGCTCTAAAAACCTTTTGATTCCTGAAGTGTAGGGAATGTCATGACTTAGAGACTATTATTGCCTTAAAGTATTTTGAAAAAACTAAATTACTTACTTATAATGAATGACTTTTATATTTTATTTGGCACAATATTTATTTTATTTTATATTAGCAAGATATAATGAAGGATGAATTCTTTGCTAGGGGTACAGAAATCTTTTAAGCAAAAATTGATCTGTAGTTAGTTGTTAAACATTATTTACTTGTTTATAACTTTTCACTTAGCTCATTAGGTAGTTTTATTTCCTGAGGTATTAACATTTTTATTTATTTTATTAACATGTTTATTTCATGGATTAGGGGCCTAATCTAACATTTTAACAAATTAGTTTTCAAACAAAATAGTTTTCCTTATCTATTTTCTTTAACTTAAGCATATTTTTGAGAAAAAATTAAATTTATCTTTTTGGAACAGGGTCATTATCGTTATTGTGATGCTCTTTCTATGCTGGGGGAATATGACTGGGCCCTGCAAGCAAACATAAAAGCTCAAAAACTCTGTAAAAATGACCCTGAGGGAATCAAGGATCTAATTCAGCAGCATGTAAAGTTACAAAAACAAATAGAAGACCTACAAGGTATTTCACCTAAGATTCTTTTGGTTACAGTTGAATTCCCTTTAAAACTTTTGAAGGTGAGTTTCTTGGATTATTGGAGGACCATAAATCAATTCTCAGATGATTTGTAGTTATTTTGTTACATAATCTTGGTCATTTCTCTTAAGTTTTCCATTTCTATTTGTGTATAATTATATTAGTGTTATATTCCATGAGGTAATTGTAAAAGACTTGTATTTTTTTATTTGAAAATGAGAGCAACCAAATCGTTATTTTTCATTCTACAGAAAATACCCCTTCTAGAAATATTAAATAAAAGCTTTTGAAACAAAATGGTTTTAAAATTCTTTTTAAAATTCCTCCATTGTTAAGAGTTATTTTCTAAAATAAAAGGCCCTTCAGTAGAGTTGCTTGATGTTCTTCCACCAAGTTTGTGGCTAATTCTATAGTGGGCTGAATGTATGTATGTATTTTATATATTTATATGCATGTGTACACACGTGTGTGTATATACACACACACACATCAGAAATTGGCTGTGCAGGCTAGGAGTTGTGTGGATTTTCATTCTGCCCTTGTTTTCTCCCCTAAGTAATTTTGCTTTCTCCAGTACCTGAAATTTCCTTACTCTACACTTTGAGCATATGGGTCTTTACTATTTTTAATTCTTTGAGTATTTAGCGTCTTATGGAGCTGAGCTGAGGAGTTCTGTTTCACTAGCAGATGTTGTCATCCAACATAACATAAGATTGTGAGCTCCTTGAAGACAGGTACCACCTCTGATTCAAATTTATACATTGCTGTCATCTTGTTAATAATCACGTGTAATGGAATGTCAGACAAAGTTTGTGTAACATTTTATTGACACCATCCTAAAACTATAAAGACATGCAGAAATGTAAAATTGCTTAGGCTTATTTTCCAGTTTTCTAAATTTTATGTTCTTACTATCAGCTTAAAAGAAATATGAAAATCTTTGAAGTCTATGTTGCCAATCCATTGATTACTGTGTGTGATTAACTTTTAAAGGGCGAACACCAAATAAGAATCCAATTAAAGCCTTTTATGAAAGCAGGTGAGTTAACAGCAGGTCAGTAGCTGCTACTTGGAATGGCTTTGTTCCATGAATTTAAGAATCACTTGTGTTTGATGCTTTAGGAGCTAACAGCAACCGCAGTAAAGTTTGGGATGGAAGGAAGATAGGAGTTGTTTTTTTTTTAAGTGTTCGTGTTCAAGATTAGGTGATCTGTTAGTTGTCAGATTTATTTTGCTGACTGTGTCACTGAACCATTTGGATATGTATATATTGGAGATCAATAGCCTAAGTCTGTGGGAAAAGAGGAGTAAAATGTTAATTGAACATTTCCGTGTTTGAATGGGACCAGTTTGGCCATGAGGGTTCTGGCATCAAAGAGTCAGCCTGTGCCTGTGTCCTTCACCTCTGTCCTGGAAATATCTGCCTCCATCCTCCCAATCCTTAAAGCATCCTTTTTTTTTTTTTTTTTTTTTTTTTTTTTTTGTCTTTTGTCTTTTGTCTTTTGTCTTTTGTCTTTTGTCTTTTGTCTTTTGTCTTTTGTCTTTTGTCTTTTGTCTTTTGTCTTTTGTCTTTTGTCTTTTGTCTTTTGTCTTTTGTCTTTTGTCTTTTGTCTTTTGTCTTTTGTCTTTTGTCTTTTGTCTTTTGTCTTTTGTCTTTTGTCTTTTGTCTTTTGTCTTTTGTCTTTTGTCTTTTGTCTTTTGTCTTTTGTCTTTTGTCTTTTGTCTTTTGTCTTTTGTCTTTTGTCTTTTGTCTTTTGTCTTTTGTCTTTTGTCTTTTGTCTTTTGTCTTTTGTCTTTTGTCTTTTGTCTTTTGTCTTTTGTCTTTTGTCTTTTGTCTTTTGTCTTTTGTCTTTTGTCTTTTGTCTTTTGTCTTTTTCCGTGTCTGGCAACGGATCGCAACCCTCAGTGTTGCCCCCGTACCGGACCGGGGACCGGCAACGGGATTGCAACCCTCGGCGTCGCTCCCGCGCCTCGCTCAGCCAGTGAGCGGGAACCGGTCTGTATGTGGGATCCGAACCCTTGGGCGGGAGCGCCGCCACGCTTCCCAAGCGGCGCACTTATCCAGTGCGCCACCGGGCCGGCCCCCTTAAAGCATCCTTAAAGGCTAAGACATTTCCTGTCAGAAATAGGCAACAGACAGACTTGAGTATGCCTACAAGAAAACAAATAGCAGCCAAGTTCTAAGAACCTTTGCTTATTCGGCAAATAAAATAGATTAAATTTTTTTCCACATGCTCGTTTAGATGCTTAGGATATCGAAGCTGTTAAATTTAGAACAGGGAGACTTATTTATTTTAATATTAGAATCCAGAATACTTTTCTTGATCTGTTTGTTTGAAGGATAACTTTCTAAAAATGTGTATTTATAGGAATAAAATGATCATTCTTTTTATCCCCTCTCAGGGCCTACATACCTAGGAGTTTATCAGCACCTACGTTTATCACTTCACTTAACTTTGTGGAGACAGAAAGAGATTTTAGAAAAACTAACCACGAAATGGCAAACGGTGGTAATCAGAATATAAAGGTAAGCTCAGTTAATAACTAAAATTAATTCAACTATAGGAGGTCTCATTTTTACAGGAATATTTTGGTGACAATGGAAACCAAAGACTTTAGCAATTATGAACACCTTTTTGCCTATTGATATCAAGAGAATGATTCTCTTTTTAATAAATAACCTGGCTATGTCATACAACTACATAAAAATAACATTTCAAAGTCACAGAATTTCTTTTGAAATCATACTTACGTGTTTTCAAAATATTTTTTCTAAAACTCTGTCACCACTTAGTCCTCTTTGTATGCCATTCCTTATATGTCTCTCAACCAAACAGTTGCTTGGGAATGAGTGACATTGGGGTCTGGTGGCAAAGTCACTTCCACCCCTCACACGTTTTGGATTTTTCTTTTCCTCCCTTTTCTCTTTTGCAATCTACTTAGCTTCCTGACCCTGCATCGGCCTACCCACCCAGCTTGTGCTGTGTCAAGCCTGGGAGGCCCTCCTTCCCCATCTTCTGCAGCCTCTCTGGCCCGTAACAGCAGTGGTCCGAGCTCTTGATTCATTTCTGTACTCAGCAGAAGTATTGGTCTGATGTTTTCTTCAGAGCACCAGTAGGCCTCTAGCCTGGCTCTGTGATCAGGTATCCCAGATGGCCTGTATCTGAGTTTTTCTCTGAACTGTAGTATATGCAAAGCTCAGCAGCTGCCATCCAATCCACACTTATATTTCTCTTCAGTGTTTGAGGAGAGAAAAAAAAAAATAGTGTTTTGGCACTGGGTGGGTGATGGGCATTGAAGGGAACTTTTCCAACCTACTGTATAGTCCTTTCGATGATGATATTGAAAATCTCCAAGAGGCTTCATTCAATTAGGGAGAGGAGCATAGGGAAAGATGTGATTGTATTAATTCAGTACAGATGTTATTGAACAACTGCTATGTCAGGCATCAGAAATAGAATTGTTGTTCAAGAATTTACCATATCTGGGCCGGCCCGGTGGCGCACTCAGTTGAGTGCAACGCTTGGGAGTGTGGCGGCGCTCCCGCGGAGGGTTCGGATCCCATATAGAGACCGGTCCGCTCACTGGCTGAGCGCAGTGCGGGCGCGACACCGAGGGTTGCGATCCCGTTGCCGGTCGCGGTACGGGCGCGACACTGAGGGTTGCGATCCTGTTACCTGTCACGAAAAAAGACAAAAAGGAAAAAAAAAAAAGAATTTACCATATCATATCATGATCTCTTATCGTTAGTTATAATTTTTTTGCTTATATATTTATTATAGTATATACAAATATATTATAACAAATATATATTTGTTGTTTATGTATTTAGATTTAATAACCAGCTGTGTATTTTAGGCACTTAGGTGAATTTTATCCTGTTATAAATTCTGTTTTACTATAGAACTATTGAATTTTCATGGCTGTATTTTTTTTTTAAGTCTCACTGATTTTATTTTCATGGGCAGGTGGTAGATGAGGCTTTGAAGGTAGATGATTGTGACTGTCATCCTGAATTTGTACCACCATCAAGTGAGTATTTTTTTCCTTATATAAATTGTTGCCAAGTTAATCTAGAATTGCCTAAACTTTATGCCCTAAAATTTGCACAAGCCTCTATATTTGCTTTTGTTATTTTACTTTATAATGCTTTTATGTTAAGAAAACATTAAATATTTATTTGAAGTCAGTGATCAGTCTTTTTATATTATTTAATAAATTTAATTTTGGAAATCCAAATAAAAGGAGTGGTGGAAAGGAAAAATGAAGTACATAGCTCTTCTTGGTCTGCTCCTTAATTTCCTTCAGGCCATTATTTCTCATTATTGAAAGTTTTCACTATTGCCTCTCCTTCCCAGACCTCCAAAGGAGCCTTTATAGACTTTTTTTCTCCTAATTGGCCTCCCCCATGGAATTTTAATACCACAGGTACTGTTTATCTTTTTATGTACTGAATGTGCATCTGTGCTTTGTATACGAGTTGAGCTTCCCTTATCTGAGATGCTTGGGACCAGAAGTGTTTCAGATTTCTGAGTTTTTCAGATTTTGGAATATTTGCATTATATACTTACTGGTTGAGGATTCCAAATCTGAAATCCAGCATTTTCCTTGAGAGTCATGTTGGTGCTCAGAAAGTTTCAGATTTTGGAGTATGTTGAATTTTGGATTTTTGGATTTAGGATGCTCAACCTATATGAAAAGAGTTAGTTTCTTTCATCTCCCAATAACAAATTTTTACCATATTTGGGGTGACATATATCCCCTTCTCCCTACTGCCTCATTGAGAATGGATGCTTGTCTTAGTCCATTTGGGCTGCTATAACAAAATTATAACTGGGTAACTTATAAACAGCAAACATTTATTTCTCACATTTCTGGAGGCTGGGAAATCCAACATCATGGTGCCAGCGGATTTGGTGTCTGGTGAGGGCCCTCTTCCTTGGTTCATAGAAGTCTGTCTTTTTGCTGTGTCCTCACAAGGTAGAACAGGTGAGAACACTCTCTGAATCTTTTCTTGTAAGGCCATTAATCCCATTTATGAGGGCTCTGCCTCAAGACCTCCCCAATACCATCTCCTTGGGGATTAGACTTTCAACATATGAATCTTGGGGGGACACAGACATTCAGACCATAACAGTGCTTTAGGCTAATTCTTGTTTATTTTAAGTTGTGTGTGCTCAGTGCATATGTTGTTTAAACATGTAGACACATGGCAGGACCTCATTACTTGTCATCATTAGGAGATGAAGGGTTCTGGAGAAGTGAATATTCATGCTTCATTTATTTCTGAATCTCTTTTTATACTACCAGAGTTTGATGAAAATTTTTCTAAAGTGGATTACATGCTGTCTTTTAAAAGAGAATCTAAGGAAATACAGATTTTCTTGATAGCTCAAGGTGGTTGTTATACACAACAGTTATTTATCTGAAGCTTTCATATACCGTTCCTTCTGGGGTTATTGAGGTGAGGTCGTTGACCTAGCTAGTAATCAATTGCTCTATTCCTTTCTCTTGTTTCTTGATTTGTTTTCTTTTCAGTGGTTTTGCTTCTAGCAGCCGTTTTTGTCTATTGCTCCCTGCAGTTGCATCTTCTCTCAGGCTTCAATTCTTCATATTCAACTATTTATTTATTTATTTATTTATTTATTT
>NW_007731931.1:129639-141248 GCF_000696425.1 Galeopterus variegatus
GCGCCACCGCGCTTCCCAAGCGGCGCACTATCCAGTGCGCCACCGGGCCGGCCCATATTCACCTATTTAATACTAGGCATTTCCATTTGATTAGCTTATAATTATAGAGAGGAGGAAAGTCAGACAATTGTCTTATGTAATTCTACCAGCATGTGAAACATCTATGAGGATGAAACTTTTTTTGGAAGACAGCTTTTTATTTATCGATATTTCATTTGCCATTATTATTAGACATCACTTTCAAATAAATAAATACTGTCCACCTTTCAGCATCAACATTTAGATGAAGAAATTGAGGTCCCAGGGTTAGAATTAAATAGTTTTGCCCAAGGTCACCAGCGGAAATCAAAGTAGAACTTTTCTGCCTTTCCAGAAACCTTTTTTATTTTCTGAGGCCACCAAAACTGCCTCTCTGCTTCCTTATTAGAGGCTCTGACTTGTCTCTGTGCTCTCCCCCAAGATCTTTCATCAGATACACCCAAGAGGTCCCTATTGCCATCTACACACCTTTGAAAATGTCATTGCCCTGCCCAAAAGTATGCAGTGGCTTCCTACTCCTGCCAGTGAATAAAGGCTGAGCTCACAGAGCTGGAGGATCTAAAGCAAAGGGTCTGTAAACACTTGCCCCATCCTGTCTTTGCAGTCTTTTTCCAGCCTTCTACCTTTGTTGAGTTCTTCACATCATACAAATTTGCTGAGTGTTTCTAAAATGAACTCCACTCTGGTTCTGGCCATTCTATCCAAATCCTACTTGCTCCTCAATACCAAACACAAATGCTTCCCTTCATCCTCACTGTTTTCCCAACCACTCCAGCTTAAGTGGTTTCTCCCTTCTGTGATTTATGAGAGAAATCACTAACTATGGAATTAATATGTCAATAATGACACAGTATCTTTTCTTCATAATGGTGATTGTTTTTTAATTACTGAAGTGATGTGTTTTTTCTTCCCATTTGATTGTAAACTACCTAAGAACAGAAGGTACCACCTGTATCTCTCTGTATCTACTGTAGACCTAAAAAATAGTAATTATCATTATTATCATTTATCTTTATAATAATTTTATGCCATACATAGAAAACCATCATCAGTAGCTTTTTTGGCTTACCTAATTTGTAGTTATACTCACACACAGCATTTCTTTTTTTCCTTCCTTATTCCAATTTGCATTTTTAAATTGTTTTTCTCTCAAGTGTGTAGATTTTTATGTACAGATTTCAGGAACAAATACTTTTGTATTCACAGGTCAGCCTCCAAAACATAAAGGAAAACAAAAATCTCGAAACAATGAATCAGAGAAGTTCAGGTATGTTTTTTTCCTAAGATACATATTTTTTCTCCTAATGTACTCTTCTCTCCAAAAAGGAAAAAAAATCTCTTTTTCAAGTATTAGCTGCTTTTATGCATATGTATTATAATGAGTACTAAATCACTTTCTTTTTTTTCTTTTTTCCTTTTTGTCTTTTTTACTGGCCGGTAACGGGATCGCAACCCTCGGTGTTGCACCCGTACCGGGGACCGGCAACGGAATTGCAACCCTCGGTGTCGCGTCTGCACCGCGCTCAGCCAGTGAGCGGGAACCGGTCTCCACATGGGATCCGAACCCTCGGCGGGAGTGCCGCTGCACTCCCAAGCGGCGCACTCTCCAGTGCGCCACTGGGCCGGCCCCTAAATCACTTTCAAATATCAAAAGACAGGATTGTTTTTGGCTAAAGGATTATTAATCCTGGATATTAACACTGATTTCTGACAGTCATATAACATGAAATATATCAGTGTTAATTTTTTTCAATTCCAAAATATGTGCACCTAAGGAAGAAATATTCAGAGACCTATAAGGTGAAAATTAAGTGTGCTTCCATGCTTACCTCATTTTACCTCTCCTGCAGTCCCTTCTCTACAGCTTCTTCTAGGGATGCACTCTTAAGTTTCTTGGATTTTGGGAAAATTACTCTGCATACACAGCCATGGGTATGTGTATATTCAGATGCTCTTTTGAGTAATTATCATTAAAGGAAAATATTTACTAATGAACTCTAACTGCTTATAAAATTAGTTCTACCAAATATCCCTGCCAAAATTAACAGTAGGAACTCTTGCCACCTATCTTTATACTTAATCCCCCATTGCCTACAAAGATATAAGTTGATTGCAAAGTGAAGTTGTAAATTTTTTCAAAAAATGACCATATTTTTGATGCTGTTACAAAAATTAAATACAGAGCAAGGACATAGTATATTATGTTATTCTATTATTTGGAGGAAAAATCCTGAATCTTCCTTCCTGCACCTTCCACGCTTCAAGAGAAACCAAAACCTAATACATGATCTCTTTTATTTTTTTTCTTAATGCAAAGTTGCAATTTTTTTGTTTGTTTTTGTCTTGTTTTTGGGGGGGCAGCTGGCTGGTAAGGGGAAGCAAACCCTTGACCTTGGTGTTAGAAGGCTGTGCTCTAACCAATTGAGCTAATGGACAGCCTACATAGTTGTCATTTTAACCTGTTTTATTAAAGATAAATTTATTTTCCTGATATTTTGTTTTTTTTCAAACCGAATTCTCTTCATTTGATAATATCTACCTCATGGGGTTATTTCATGATTAAATGGGATGTCCACATAAAACACTTTGAGCCCTGGAACATAGTAAATGCTCAGTATATTACAACTAGTATTATTATTATCACCACCAACATCATTTTCATTTTATTAGAACCATTCTGGCTTACAGCTTGCTTTTCTATCTGTTACAAAATATCTTTTATATCATCCCATATCAGACCATAAAGATCCACTTTTTTCATTTTCATAGCTGTAGAATTTTTCACAGTATGGATGTATCCCCCATTGTTGTATATTTAGACTCTTTATTTCTCTTTTCCTCCTTCCTGTTTTTCCCTTCTCTCCATCCCTCTTGTTCTTTCTTCTTTCTTTCCTTTGAAGGGGATAAGTAAGACAATACTTTAGTAAACATCCTTGCACGTGTACCTTTGTGCACTTGTTAATGTGTATTTGAAGAAGAAGTTTCTAGGGTGGAATTAGTGTGTCAAAGGGGATTGTGTAATTTTAACTTTCATAGATATTGCCAAGTTATCCTCCCAGAATATGGGCACTATTCACACTCCTGCTACATTATGAGAGGGTGTGGTATAGTAAAAATATGTATATTTGGTCTTTGTGCCAGTTTCTGGCACAGAGTTCCTAAAACCCTTGGAATTTCCTGAATGATAAGAGTGTCTTTCATTGTTCATAATGAACCACTTTCCACCACACCTGAGTTTATAATAATGAGGTGACTGAAGGCAGTGCTCCAAGATAGCTTCACGATGGGGTTTGGTCACCAGAAAGACCAGCCACCTGATTAAAGGGTTGGGTCTTTCAGCCCTGCACCTGACCTCCAATGGGAGCGCGGGTGGTAAAAATTGAGTTTAATCACCAATGGCCAGTGATTTCATCAATCACACCTACATGTCTACATAATGAAACCTCGATAAACCCCTGAAAAGGGGGACTCGGGAGCTTCTGGGTTGGTGAACACATGGATGTGCTGGGAGGGTGGCATGCCTGAAGAGAGCGGGAATGCGCCTTGTGCCCCCCAACCATCCTGTGCATCTCATCCATTCGACTGTTCCTGAGTTGTATCCTTTATAATAAATTGATAATAAGTAAAGTGCTTTCCTGAGCTCTATGTGTTGTTCTAGTGAATTATTGAACCTAAAGAGAGAATCATAGGAACCCCCTTCGAGTTTGTAGTTGGTGGGGCAGAAGTGTGGGTACCCTGGGCACCCCACTTGTGGCTGGCAGTCTTATTGGACCAATCCTTTAACCTGTGGGGTCTGCGCTAACTCTGGGAGTTAGTGTTAAAACTGAGTTGAATTGTTGGTTACTCAGTTGATGTTGGAGAGTTGAATTGGTGTGAGAAAATGACAAGAATTCGATGTCGGAAAAAACCCATACATTTGATGTCAGAAGTGCTGTCAGAAAACACCAAATAGAGTGCCTTAATCTTCCTTTCCCTCACTGGCATTGGGAGTTAGGTTTTCTGAAGTTATTATATCTTATTAGATTTTCCCATGAGATTGAGCATCTTTGCAGTGTTTATCAGGAACATTTTTTGTTTGGGGACCATGTTGTTACTAATGACTGCAAATTTGTAATAACTTTTGATGACCAGCACAAATCACCCCTAATATTTCTTTCTTTCTTTTTTTTTACTTTTTTCAAAAACTGTTCTTTCATTGTTATAATCAACTTATCTGGTCCCCATCTACCTCTAATTTAACAGGAACTTTTATTGAGATTACGTTGGATTTAGAGATTAATTTGGGGGGAATCAGCATCTTGATAATATCTCTGTTCAGGAATTTGTGTGGCTCCATTTATTTAGTGTTTTAAATGACCATCAGAAATATATATTTTTCTTTATATAAGTAGGACTGATATATTTTTAAATGATTCAAAACAAGTGTTTTTCTCTTTTAGTTCTAGTTCTCAATTGACTTTACCAGTAGATTTGAAAAACATCTTGGAGAAACAGTTTTCTAAATCTTCCAGAGCTGCACACCAGGTAATGGAGAAGATCTTTCCAATGAAAAACACAAACTCTTTGAACAAAATATTTTTCACATGAACAAAGTTCTAGTCATGAATGCCCCTAAGATTTGTTTTTTTATAATTTTAGTTGTAGGTATATAATTTAACATATGATTGCTAACAAACCAAATTATCAGTGATTTAAATGTTAACTTGATAATTATGTTAGCAAGAGGTTTAACTAATGGTTAACACTACAGAATTGTTTGCTTCCCAAAGACATAACAGTAATATTAACTTCAAATATTTTAAAAAGATTTAAATAACTTAAAGATTTAAATACTTGCAGTTTTATACCTACTCAAAAACCATTAAAGAGCAAACTTTTTTATTCTTTGAATGATGTAACATTAATCAGATAACTTTGTATATGAAGTTCTTATGTTATTTAGTGATGAAAAATGTATATTACATGGAACAAGAAGAATACTTGTTTCAAAATATGTGGGTCATTTTAAAATTCAGTTAATTATTTTAGGTATACATAATAGATACCTTACAAAGGACTGAAATACATTTTTAATCATTTGCCTAAAAGCATTTTTAGAATTTCTGACAGTTGGAGATTTTTAAATTGTCTTCCTACACTGATTTTACTTAATGTAAAAATCATGAGGGACCTAAATAAAAAAGACAGCCTACGGAGATAAAAAGATTAAATAAATATGATAGTTATTTTTGAGCCTTCATTTGTTCATTCAGTACTTTTTTATTGAGACCTTTACATATGCTGAAGACAGACTGAGTATACAGTGATGTGGTTCAGCCTGCTCTGGTGGAGCTTTCACTACAAATCATTAATATACTATATTGAGGGAAATAATTTCTGATGAAAACCTGAGGCTGTACAGACCTGTGTTCTAGAATGAGAAAGAGATTAAATTCTAATTAGTTCATGCAAGGCTAATAACTAGTATTTGTGGAGATAGCACATCATCTTCTCTAACTTCAAATTCACATCTTAGGCCCGGTGGCGCACTGGAGAGTGTGCCGCTTGGGAGCGCGGCAGCGCTCCCGCCGAGGGTTCGGATCCCATGTGGAGACCGGTTCCCGCTCACTGGCTGAGTGCGGTGCGGGTGCAACACCTAGGGTTGCGATCCCGTTGCCGGTCCCCGGTACGACTGGCTGAGTGCGGTGCGGGTGCAACACCTAGGGTTGCGATCCCGTTGCCGGTCCCCGGTACAAGCACGACACCGAGGGTTGTGATCCCGTTACCGGTCAGTAAAAAAGACAAAAAGAAGAAAAAAAAAAGAAACATGGCTGTCATTGAGTTTTTTAAGTACCATAACAAATGCCAAGTTTATGTAAGAGCTGTCTTTTTCCCTGTGTAATCTGGGGAAAAGTTCTCTTAAACTTTGATTCATTGGATGGAAACCAGCTTGAAGCTTTTGCTAATGTGTGAGCAAAGTGCTTATCCCTTTGTGCTTTGTTCAGTGGGATCTCCTTTTGGATTTTTATTGTTAAGAGCAGTGAGTAATATAACACATATCTGCATTTTTTGCTCCATTGAATGGTGTGCATATGTGTGGCAAGAAGTGAGAAGATTTTAGGCTTAACATATAGTCTTGCCTCTCCAGTTATTATGGAACTTTTGTGACTTATAGCTTTTGCCATGTAACTAAAATCTGAATTCAAATTATAATGTATATGCACAATTTATTCAAATTACAAAGTTTTTCTCTATTTAAGGGTACATTACAGCAATTTTGTTTTTGTTTTTTGTTTTTTATTTTCTTCCTTTAACCTATTTATATCTCTCCCAGTAATTTTATCTAGTTATGTTTAAGTACATGTTAGGCAGGAGTAGAATTAAAGATTGAAATATTCATTTCTTGCATAGAATTAAAGTTTGTTTCAGGGAAAGGATGACAGTTGTCAAAATCTGGTAGTGATCAGTACATTGATTGCATATTCTTATGGGTCTAATTGTTCTAGTCCCAGCCAAACTATTTAAATAATGGCTGGTGTCCTCCATATATGTTGTTAAAATTTCAAAATACTGTCTGTTTAGTCTGGAAAAGTAAGCAAGGCTTACCACCATGTAACGTAAAATGAACCACTCTTTCTTGTCATGGGCAGTGGCATGGGTGTTAGAATTAAGATGGTGAAGCATTACCTTTTAATTTTCACTTTAAAGGTACAGTTCTGGGAAAGGAATATAATAATGGGTAGTTTGGGCATTATTTTAAATATTTTATTATTAGTTATAAAATATTACTGATGAACTTGCCATCTTAAGTTTTAAAATAAAAATGTTTAGATTTGGATTACCGAAATAGAAATTCTTTTTCGTAGGATTTTGCTAATATAATGAAAATGCTGAGAAGCTTAATTCAAGATGGTTACACAGCCTTGTTGGAGCAGCGTTGCCGCAGTGCAGCACAGGCCTTTACAGAGTTGCTGAATGGTTTAGATCCTCAAAAAATAAAGGTAAAATTGCTGTATTATAATGTGCTTATCAATGCTAATGTACCTCAGATATATGTAGAAGAGAATCAAGGCTTTAACTCATATTCATATACTTTACTCCTTGCTGAGATTGGCTGAAGCTACTCTAGGTTGTGGGACGCAGGTGATGCTCCAGGTCAGACTTCATGGTTACACTTGTATGTGATCTATGTTTATACCATCCTTGACTGTAGTTAGGGTACATTAGAACTCCTGGCCTTTTCTCTTATTAAAGTACTAAATCGAGGATTTGGATTAACTGTCATCCAGAATGAAAGTATTAGCTAGGTAAATAAATAGGCAAGGTTATGAGAGAGCAGATGTCTTACTCTGTCACTAGTACTCACTTATATGCCAAAGAAATGACTTGAATTAAAAATTAATCTATTATGAACCATGCCTCAAGGAATTCTGAGACAATAATTCTGTATTTTAAATACTTGATAGCAGTATAATTGCCTATGTGTGCAACATGTATTTTCTAATTCTGTCTGACCTTTAACCCAATTGTATTTATTAGTGAGATTTTATTACTCTTTTTCTGTTATGGCTAGAAGTATGGTTTTTCTGTTGTATAATGCAAATTGGGCAGAATTATGTTCAGATTTTTAACTAAAACATTTTTATTGACAGCAATTGAACTTGGCCATGATTAACTATGTCTTAGTAGTCTACGGACTTGCCATTTCTCTTCTTGGAATAGGACAGCCTGAGGTAAGACTTATAACAGAGGTAATAATTAAAATATGACATACATATATCTTATTTTCCCATTTTGGCTCATTTCCTTCTGTGTACTCTGTTGATAATTTTGTCTGAAATGTCTCAGTTTAATTTAGCTTGTGTTTTTTTAAAAGAAATTTTTAGTTTGTGTTCCTATTAGAAAAAGGCTATGCCAGGCAACCAGTGGGAATCTACCTTTTATTTATATAAAAAGTAAAGAATCTAATATATCGTGATAGATTTCAGAAACATAATGTTGAGGAAAAAAGACAAGTTGGAGAGCAAATGTGTTCCCACTTACATACAATTTGGAAAATATACAGAGCAATACTTTTTATTGTTTATGAATATCTATGCATCTTGCAAAAGTGAAAAAAAACTACGGATTAATCCTATGTCAAATTTAAGATAATGGTTGCGTTTAGTAAGACGGAAGGAGGGAATGGGCCAGGGGAGGTTAAGAAAAAAGACTTCAACTTTGTGTTACGCTGTTTTATTAGAAAAATTGCAAGTAACAATGATAATGTTAATATCTCTTAGTTCTGGGCGGTGAGTACTTGGGTATTGATTATTTCTAGAGTATAGACATCCCATAACTGCATATGATCAATTTATAATTGTGAGCTCCTATGATTTCCGTTTTCATACTCCTTCCTTGCTCTCCTGGAATGCTTACATATCTGTGCTGCTTAGCGTTATAACTTTGCTTTCTGTGGTTTTGGGTTTTCTATAAATGTTAAAATGTTCTATGAAGACATCAAGTATATGCTTTCTACCAATGTGGACTCTAAGCTTCGCTGGCTAAATAAAGACTTAACCCTAAATTGCTGCCTAATTAGGATCTAAGTGGTTTTTTATGTTCCATTCCCTACTGGTAGTCCACAGTGCCTGAGGCTTATATTCCTTGTTCTTGATGTGACAGATGAATGTCTTTTATTAACTCCTGTCTGATTCTATTTTCCAATAGATTGTTGGAGACAAGACTTCATGTTTTAATTCTATTCTTGACAATATAATAATAAATATGTTTTGCCTTATTGGTATTGAAAAAATATTTTATTGCATTTGTGATTTACTGTAAAATAGTGAAACTGATTAAAAAAAAAACAGGCACGGTAGAAATTACACATTTAAAAGAATTTTGTCAGAGTAGGCCCTTAAGGAAGCCATGTGGAAAAAATATTTTATTGCATTTGTGATTTACTGTAAAATAGTGAAACTGATTAAAAAAAAAAAACAGGCACGGTAGAAATTACACATTTAAAAGAATTTTGTCAGAGTAGGCCCTTAAGGAAGCCATGTCGTTTTTTTTGTTTTCCTTTTTGTCTTTTTTCGTGTCCGGCAACGGATCGCAACCCTCAGTGTCACGCCTGTACCGGACCGGGACCGGCAACGGGATCACAACCCTCGGTGTTGCCCCCGCACCTCGCTCAGCCAGTGAGCGGGAACCGGTCTGTATGTGGGATCCGAACCCTTGGCGGGAGCGCCACCGCGCTCCCAAGCGGCGCACTGTAGCAGTGCGCCACCGGGCCGGCCCGGAAGCCATGTGTTTACCCCAGTACAGCCTTTTCCTCAAACATTTTTGGAATGCCTCCTTTGGAACTGGTCTCAGAGCTACTTACAAGTTCCATTTTGTAGTAACATTTCCTTTTTCACCCACAATGGGGTTACCAGTTTTCTTAGAACTAAGTATCCTTTGGATTTTTTCAAAAAACAAAATTTATTCAAAGCACAGAGGTTTCCAACTGTTGAGAATATTCAAAAGAATGTACTCGAAGCTCTGTTAAATTTTTACTAAAGGTCTGTTTTTCTTTTGTTTTTTTTTTGTCCTTTTTTGAGACCGGCCACACCGCGCTCAGCCAGTGAGCGGACCGGCCATCCCTATATAGGATCCTAACCCGCGGCAGGAGCGCCGCTGCGCTCCCAGCGCCGCACTCTCCCAGCGCCGCACTCTCCTGAGTGCACCACGGGCTCGGCCCCTAAAGGTCTGTTTTTAAGACAGAGATTTTGTCTGCCTTATGCCACAAAACGTGGCAACATCATTGGAATGACAATCCTTTCAAGCAGCACATACTAGGATACATATTATGGTATGTTTGCACCAAAATCAGTCTTTTGTACCATGAATTTACACTTTTTAGCATTAGCCAGCACATGCCAGCCCCTTTGTGTGTGCTAGTAAATGCTTCTGTGGTTGGTTGTCTGATGTGTTCAGCAGAATTATTTTGGTTGTGTGTCTGAATATCCATATGATCATTTGAATATCTGTATGATCAGAAACTTATATAATTTCTAAGAAAATGAAATGCAGAGGTATACTTTTGCCATGGGAACTTTTTGATATAAAGTTGTTTTTAATATTACACAAAAAGCGTTCTCTTTCTGTGTAAGTGATCATTGTTTTCACTGCTATTGAAGGAATTATCTGAAGCTGAAAACCAGTTTAAGAGGATTATTGAACACTACCCCAATGAGGGACTTGATTGCTTGGCCTACTGTGGAATTGGAAAAGTATATTTGAAAAAAAACAGGTTAGTAGAAACAACACTACTTTAAGCTCCAGGCTGTTGACTCATTCGAAGTCTGATGTGGTGATGATCCATTTTCTGAAATTATTTTGATATCTTCTCTGTGGCACAGTATTATAATTACAATTTACTTTGAGGACCTGATATTTCAGTATCAATACTAATTATTAAAACAAAGCCAATCAGGTAGTTCCTGGTGCTTTCTAATTTTGAATCTAATAAGAAAGTCAATGATAGAGTTAATTTGACATGAAGAATTTAATATCCTTTTAGTATGTGTCATCTCTAAATGGTGACTAAATTGATAAAAATTATTACTTTAAAAATCTGATTGTATAATTTTTTAGTTAAATATTTATTTTCCCACAAAAAAATCTGAATAAAGGTGGTTTTAATAGGCAATAGATGTTCAAAGACATCGTGAGTTAGGAATAAAAATCTCTTCTCTGAACTTCTGTTATAGTTGGAATCCTTATCCAAATTTTAATATGTAGCTGTTCTCTAAGTGTTTCATGTCTCTTAGTCTTGTCTCCCCAAATTGGCTGTATGACCCTTAGGGGACAGTATTATGTCTTGAGCTGTAAAAAAAAAATCTTTGTTCTTGCTGCTTGCACCCAGTATAATGGTAGTTATGTTAGGGTACTTTATAAAGAAGTAATTGTTGGCTGATTGAATATCATTTATAGCCTTTAATTATCCTTATATTTTCATCTGAATTTTTAGGGGAAATTTTATGAAACTCTTTGGAATCCAATCTTAGTATTCCTGGAATTTCTTTTATAAATTTTTAAAGATTAAAGAAAATTTTTGTACTTCATGAAGTTACTGGCTGGCTAGGCTGGACCGTATTAAGGATCAGGTAGATGCAGGAGAAGTGAGGATTTAGCAGTCACCTTTACAATAATAGCAGATGAAATTAATTCCAGACTTTAGTGTAAATTGTTAACGGCATACCTATTTAATGCAGTGGTCACATGCAGATATTCACAAGGCATAAGAAGATAACATAAATGTGTAAAATTATGAGGACTATGGTAAACTGAAGAATCTTTGCTGTATTTTTTTTTCTTTTTTTTTTGAATTTTTATTTTGTCAATATACAATGTAGTTGATTATTATGTCCCATCACCGAAACCTCCCTCCCTCCTCCCTCTCCTCGCTCCCACCCAAGTGTGTCCCCTCCATTTGCTTGTTGTAAGAACTTCAAAAAAAAATTGTGGTTGTTATATCTTCCTCTCCCCCGCCCCCGGGTTTTTTTGTTGTGTGTGTGTGAGAGAGAGAGAGAGAGAGAGAGAGAGAGTGTGTGTGTGTGTGTGTGTGT
>NW_007731931.1:144564-145213 GCF_000696425.1 Galeopterus variegatus
GGGCTGTTGAGCCTTGCAAAGGGTTCCCGCAGGGTGTGTAATTATTGTTTTTTTTTTTCCCCCAGACTCCGCCTCCTTTTGCCAGACTCCTCCCCACTCTGTGTGCTCAGAACAGGGCTGAGGCGTGTCTTCTGCAAACCTCATCTTTCAGCTGAGACATCAAAGCTGTGCCCTGCCCCGCCCTGCCCAGAAGGTGTCTAGTCTCTCCAACTGCAGGGTGTGAGCTCCTTGGGGGAGGGTCCCACAGCACACAGTTCCTCTTTGACTCCCCCCAGCACAGGTCGCCTGGGGCGCCCTCTGGGTGTGCTCTCTGGCAGCTTCAATGCAGTTCCAGAGTGCTCCGGGCTCCCATCTCCCAACCAGAAATCAGTTAGGGGTTCTTCCAAACTGAGGCCCACAGAGATGGTATCTGCCTCCCGGAAACAGGGAGTTCACCTGGGGCCGAAGCCCAGGGTGTGGTGGAGAGACCATCTCCGTGGGCTCCTCTTCCCTGTCCTCCCGACGCTGGCCAGGGGCTCCCCACACTACCAGCCCCGTCAGAGATCCGCGGGGAGAGTGGGATTGTAGGCCGGGGTGCCCCGCGTTGAGGTAAGCAAGTGGCATGTCTCAGTGAGGAGCCGCGCCAAGCAGAGATGGCTGGCCTGCCTGC
>NW_007731932.1:0-14221 GCF_000696425.1 Galeopterus variegatus
AGATGATCTGTCCAATGCTGAGAGGTGTGGTCAGGTGCCCCAATATTATCTTAGAGCAGATGCTTCTTCCATCACTCTGAAATGGGCTTTGTGGAGAGAGACGTCCTCTTCTTTATCTCTGCTGGTGACTCTCCTTGTGTCAATGTACTCCAGTGGCTGGTGGACCATCTGTGTGGCTGAGGAGTCTAGCTGCTTTCACGGCAGCCATGGTTCTTTTGGTGGCTGTGGTGGGCTACCCACAATGGAGGTGATGTTTTTGGCATGCTTCTTGGTACTGGTGGTATGTCTGGTTGTGGGGAATGTCTGGTCCTGGCTCCAAGCCTCAGGACTCTGGGCAGGCCCCAAGGCGCTGGCACAGTGTGTCAGGTTGTGGGATGGAGGTCTGTTCCCCGGCTCCATACCCGGGTCCNGGCTGGGGCACAGCTTGATTTTCAGATATGATGGAGTTAGCATGGCTGTTGCCAGAAGCTTGTTTTGACTTGTAAACAGGACAAGCTTGGTTGGGATAGAACTCAGCAAGAGAGGAGAAAGACGGAATGCTAAGTCATATTCACAGTCACACTTCAGGACCAGTACAGACATTGCTTTTCGTTTCTTTGTTTGTTTTTTAATTTTTGCCACTGTATTTCCTATTATTTTTGCCAGCCTCTTGTTTCCAACCCACCTGCGCAGTCTGCTGTCCCTGTTCAAGTAACTGCAGGGTCTGCTGTCAGAACCGGAGCCTGTTTCAGCATCTGCAGACAGCTATCCCGCGGGAGTTCAGACTGTCTTTCCTTCCCTCACTCTTTCTTTCCTCGAGTCAAATGACATGACTTTCTCAACGACATCGGAGAACTGGTGCAAAGCTCAAATATACACCATTAAAACATATACGAAAGATTTATTTTATGTAAATTAATATTCATGTCTCATTTCACTTACAAAGGAATCCCCTTGAGTCTCACAACATTTTCTCTTTAGTGGAAGAACTTCCTCCTTTTCCGCTACTTCATCATTCGGGTCTGAATCTACTACATTGCATCTGTTTGAAATCTCTGGTAGGGTTACATTACAAGGCCATTAGGATCCAAACGTGATCTGGTGAACTTTGGGAAAACTTATCAAGTCTTTATAAGGTTGAAAAGACAGAAGAGAGCCATTTTTTTCTCTGAATGATGTCATTTTATGATCAAGAGTATGTTATGTGGATTGTTTTCTACGTAGTAACCATGGGGCACTTTGCAGTGGTATTTATGCTGACATCTCTCAAATTTTTCTTTAGCGTTTCTAAGATTGCCCCTCCACCATCTATTAAAAACAAACATCTATTGAAAAATGTCCAATACAAAGGAAGGAGATTGATTCCATCTCTGGGATCTGACTGACTATACTTTGATCCATGTACTAGGAATGCTCTGGAAACGTTTATAAACTGCTGAACTTCACACCCAGAAAAATTGCATAAAGCATGTTCTTAGAAGTTTTAGTGGTAACAGCTTTCTGAGGCCAATTCTGTATCTCTTTTCTTTACCTATTCTTTTTTATCCTCCTGCCTCCCGCATCAAATTACCTTGGAGTCTTGAAGTCACATAAAATCAAAAGTTGGGAGATGATGCACACACACACCTGGGATATTGCTCAGTGACTTAGGTCAATTCTGTATCTCTTTTCTTGACCTATTCTTTTTTATCCTCCTGCCTCCTGCATCAAATTACCTTGGAGTCTTGAAGTCATATAAAATCAAAAGTTGGGAGATGATGCACACACACACCTGGGATATTGCTCAGTGACTTAGGCATAAGCTTTCTAATGCCCATTTTATGAGTGGCTTAAATCACGTTCAAATATAGGTCAGAAAATTATTGGGGCTTTATTTACTCTCTCTCTTTGCAGGGCAGCTGACGGATATACCTGCTTCTGCTGAAAGGTGCTAAAGAAATATGCCTAGACCTACTATAGGCACTCAATAAATAATTATTGACTTGATGAAAGGAAGAAAGAAATGGCATTTTCAAATATGGCCAATGGAAATTTGAGGACTAAAAATGTGTGTATAGATTGAGTTGATCTTTTTAAAAGCAAATTGCAGGAGGAGAGCAGAATGTTTTGAGCATTAAATCACATGAGATCAATTCATCAATAATGATTCTGTTCAGCATTTTTTTATGGGTTTCCTTGTGCCTCTGCAGGCATAGCTTCATGTAAGAGGCATAAAACTGAGTTATTCTCTTACCCCTCATTCACTCATCCATCCAACAGATATTAATTGAGAATCTACTATGTGCCTGCACTTGAGAGCAGGGCATTGCTGGAGACAAGCTGATGCTTAGCCGCAAGAAGCATATATTTCATCTCAATGGTCAGCACACTGTGGCCTAAGGCCAAATCTAGCTTCTTGTCAGTTTTATGTGACCTGCAAGCTAAAAATGGTTTTTACATTGTTTTTAGTGATTGAAAAAATATCAGAAAAAGAATCCTTCTTGGTGATATGTGAACATGGTACAAAATTCAAATTTTAGTGTCCATCAATAAAGGTTTTATTAGTACAGAGCCACGCCCCTCGCTTCCGAATTGTGCATGGCTGCTTTTATGCTACAAGGACAGTCAAAGTGTTGTGAAAGAGACTCTACAGCCCCGATCCTTTACAGAAAAAAATTCACCGACCACGTTTTCGTGGATGAGGAAAACATGGAGCTACAACTCTCTTTAGATGTGTGTGACTCTGAGCCCATCCTCTGTATAACATGTTATGGTACCGCCTTGGCTCTCACCGGGGAAAACTGCGGTGTCCACGTGGCTCTTTACTTAGCCAGACCACGCAGTAAATTCAGCTGGTCCTCGGGGAGGGTGTCACCTTCTGTGGGGAAACACTTTTCCAGACTGCATGGCCCTTTGCAATGCAACTACAGGAATTCTGTCAAAACTCCCACTGGGCAGAGACGTGGAATGGGTGGTGATGTGTGGAGTTTGGGGGATGTGTCCAAGGAGGAAAGGGGATGTGTTAAGTTTGAATGGAGATGGCAGAAACCACAGTCCCAGCAGAGGAGTCCTCAGCAATCGACTAGACAGGGAAGACAAAGGCCCCCCACTGCCTTCCACCCTGCTGGTTGATTTCATTCTAGACAGTGTCTCTTACTTGATATGACAGATCACCATAATTGTCATATTCTTCTTTTTTCTATTTATTTCCTGTTTTCTTAAAGAATTTTAGACAGCTTTCAACCAAAAGATAGATCCATTCTTAAGTTGTTAAGATACAGAATTGTTTAGATCCCCAAATCCCAATATTCCAACTATTTAGTTTATTTTTAACCATAATTGAGCAATTTCTGATAGTGTTTTCACTAGGTTGAAATAATCTTTCTGTGGCTCACAACATGAAGATTCTTAACCTGTTTTCTGTCCTTGAACAAACATTGAGCTGTTGTTCTCGGGATGAACTCAGTGTTCACACTCTGCTTCTGTCCTTGCTAACCCTGAGCTGATCTAGATGACCCGTTGTTTGGGCGCGATAAGGGTTTTATGTCTTTCCTAGAAAATGCTGAATAGAATCCCCTTATAGGGACTTTGCCTAAAATATGGAAATAGTTTCTTATTATGCTCTTCCTAGCAATCAAGAACTCATCAGGCTAGAATTAACCTCTGTCTTTCTCAAACCTAATATTATCCCATTAGCATCATTGCTAGCTGTTTTCTGTTTATCAGAATCCATGAATTAGGATGCTCAGCCTTGCTAATTTTGATTTCTGCTGCAGTTTGCCCCAGTGCAGCCTTATCTGCATGTCCTGATGTTTCTCCACGTCACCATCCGTGGAGTTGTGTGCTTCAGTCTTAGCTCCTATTAGAGCTGGGAATCCGTGGCACCTGAGGCCAGGACTGTGGGCCGTGAAGCCTCTTCAGAGCTGCTGATTTTATTTCCTTTAGGGACCCGCATGTGGACAGCACTCTTCTTGAGGTCAGATTGTAACTATTACAGTGTGGCCCTGGTGTCAGATGGCCAGAGCTAAAGCCCGGGCTTTCCGTTTGACTCCATTCGTAACTTGGCACAAGTGCTTCATCTCTTTAAAGTATCAGTTGCTTCATCTGCCAACCCAGGTGATCACAGTGCTCACCTTCTAGGGTTGTCCCCACTTCACATGCACATGGATGTAAGAGTAAGGGTTCCTGGCAAAAGGAAGCCCCAGATGTCGTTATGGTTGTCAATATTATTTTTATTGCCATTCTCATTTTCAAATGAATGTAGAGGGAAAACCTCATCCTGGTATTCTGGGACTCAGTGTATTGTCACTCCTCCAACCTGTCACCTTTCAATTTCTTTAACCAGCCGGGTTTCACCCCTGGAACTCTGTGTAGACCAGTCTTCACTGTTCGCTCTACCTAAGTAACTCTCTCTGATCCCAGACCAGGAGGGATGCAGGCACTGATTACAGATCCTCATGGAGACTTTTCTCTGTTTTCACTCATGTACGTGCTTAGCACGTCAGGCTTCCCTGGCTGCTGTAGGGAACTCTGTTGCCACTTGAATTGTCCTGCCTCTGTAGGAAAATATGTTTTCTCAGGTTGCTTTTAACATATGTAGGTATGACTTTCTTTTTAAAATTTATTGCTTTGTGCCCATTTTTATTTCTCATCACAATGGGAAGTCGTGTACTATCTTTTAAAATACAACCCCCATCCTTATCTCTAGTCCCTCCCTCGGGAGTTCCTGTGGAATGTGAGCTGGACCCGCCTGCTCTGTTTTCCTGTCACTGCATCTTCACCCATTTTCCATATCTCTTTCTGTCTCTGCTCCTTTCAGGGTAATTTCTTCATGTCAATCATCATTTTATCAATTCTCCTGTCAGCAATTCACCTGCCATTTAGCCCTTTCATTGACTGAGTTCTTAATTTTTGTGACTATAGTTTCATTCTAGGAATGTTTTTGGTTCTCTTTCAAATCTGTCCATTCTACTTTTACTATGCTGCATCCTTTTCTCATAGTTTTACTTCTTTCTTTTATGCTTTAGGTCATTTTTAACACACTCATGTATCATTGTATTTTCCTATTATCTGCAGTGCTTGGGGTTTTTCTCGTCCTGTCTGTCCTGTCTGCTCACACTTACTCACTGTGGAGGCTTTCCTTCTGCACTTCATAACCTCGACTGTGAGTCCATGTTGGTTGGGGTTGACCAGGGGGTTCTGTGTGCCTGGCTTGGGGTGTGTCCCCAACAGCCTTGTGGTGCTTGTTTCTGCCAGATGTCCCATGGCTGTTGCCAGTGTTAGATAAATTTTTATGTCAAATCTTTGGCTTGGAGGCTTGGGGGTTATATGAGAATTAAATTTCAAACCCTTTACCAATGTGACAGTCAGGTCCTGATGATGAATTCTCAAGAGAGATTTTTTATTTTTCTTTCCCAGGTGAGGCCAGGTGCTGTGATATTGTGGGTGGAGGATGCTTTTCTCTCTTATTCTGTCACTAAGGGTGTGGCTTTCTGAGGGTCCTCTTTTTGTGAGGGCATCATTCCCACCTGCCCTCCTTGCCCTGTCCTTGCTGGGACACAAATGTCTAAGTTACTGTTCTTGTTTCTTTTTTTTTTTCCTATTTATTTATTTATTTTTTAATTTTTATTGAATCAAAATTAATTATACGTATTTTGGGGGTTCAACATTGAGATATGTTGATCAAATTAATATTACTAGCATATGTATTATTACGAATTGTAATTATTCTTTATGCCTCTTGTCCAATCTCTCCGCATCCCCTTCTCCTTCCCCCCTCTTTAATTATCCTAGATTTCTTCTCTCCTTCTGAAAGAATAATTGTTTCTCTGTTGATTTGTTGCCTAGATGATCTGTCCAATGCTGAGAGGTGTGGTCAGGTGCCCCAATATTATCTTAGAGCAGATGCTTCTTCCATCACTCTGAAATGGGCTTTGTGGAGAGAGACGTCCTCTTCTTTATCTCTGCTAGTGACTCTCCTTGTGTCAGTGCACTCCAGTGGCTGGTGGACCATCTGTGTGGCTGAGGAGTCTAGCTGCTTTCACGGCAACCATGGTTATTGTGCTGGCTGTGGTGGGCTACCCACAATGGAGGTGATGTTTTTGGCATGCTCCTTGGTACTGGTGGTATGTCTGGTTGTGGGGAATGTCTGGTCCTGGCTCCAAGCCTCAGGACTCTGGGCAGGCCCCAAGGTGCTGGCACAGTGTGTCAGGTTGTGGGATGGAGGTCTGTTCCCCGGCTCCATACCCGGGTCCCTGGGTGGGCCCTGAGGTGCTGGTGTGGTGTGCCTGGTTCTAGGAGGGTGGTCCAGTTGCCAGCTCCATACCTCAAGTTCCCAGGCAGGCACCAAGGTGCTTGTGCATTGTACCTGGTTGTGGGAGAGGGACCCAGTCCACTTCTCCATGACTCCGGTCCCCAGGTGGGCCCCAAGGCACTGGCACAGTGTGCCTGGTTGTGAGAGAGGGATCTGATCCTTTTCTCCATGCCTCGGGTACCCAGGTGGGCCCCGAGGAGCTGGCGTGTTGTGCTTGGGTGTGGAAGTGGGGTCCGGTCTCTGGCTGCCTGCCACTGGCCCCCAGGCAGGCCCCCAGGCACTGGCAGTATGCCTGGATGTGAGAGTTGTGTCTGTTCCCTGGATCGATGCCTCACGTCCCCTGGTGGGCCCCAAAGTGCTGGTGATGTGCCTGGGCCAGAACTAATTTTTTGTCCTTTGCTTACTTCTAACACAGGGGAACTTCCTGTGGGAACCAGTGCTTGAGCTCTGTGGTTGAGCTAAATTGCTGCTTTGCTGCTGTTTCCCTAGGGAAGGCTTTTTGTGCAGCTCAGGGTTTAATGGTTGACCTTATAGGTACTTCAGGCTCTCCAAAGACCAGGTGAACCTGGGTTGTGTAGAAACTCCGATCTGGGCCTGAGTTTTTCATCAAACTGCACCCCATGCAATTCTGCATTCCCGGCCAGTCTCCCCTCAGTGGTCCTGTGCTTACTGGGGGATAAATTGGCGGTCCTTGCTGTGCCCCAGTGTTCTCCTGGTGGGCCTGTCTCCTCCACTGCCTGTGCTCCAGACACTTCCCATGGAACAGGCCCTGTTCTGGTCCCTTGCTTTGTCTCACCAGCTTCTGAATGGCTCCCCTTTTATAGCTGTTCTGGCTCCTCACTCCTGTGTGGGTCCACGGGAACCATATTAGTGGTCTTGCTGTCCTGGGGGCCACCAACGCTCTCTTCTCCCCTGCCGCCTCCAAGTCACTCCATCTGAAGGGCACAGCTGCAGCTTCTGCTGGCTCTTGCTCCATGTGCTCAGCAACTCCAGCCTTAAAACAGCCACAGCCCGAAATGCTCTGAGCAGTTTTTTCTTTCTCTTATCGTGGTTTCTCCCACCTTCATGTCCTCCGCATGTCTCTCCTCCTCTTCCCCTGAGCTCCAGCAGCCCCAGCTTGGCTGATGTTACATTTTGATAGCTGTAAACTTGTTGATTTGTGGGAGAGAGTGATGCTGAGGACCGTCTATTCTGCCATCTTGACCAGAACTCTTCGTTACTGTTCTTGAAGTGCATTCCCAAGGCCAACAGCATCGGCAACACTTGGAAGTTTTCAGAAATGTGGACTCTCACACTCAAACCAAGATGGACTGAATCAGAAACATGGGAGGTAGGCTGCCGTCTAGCACAATGTTCATTAACAATCTCTTCATGTGATCCTGATGTACTTGCAGGACCAGTGCTCTAGATTGGCAACTCCAACAGCTCTCTGCACACAAACCTGTCCTCCTCAGGACAGCTGCAGCTCACCTGGTTACCCCCCTGGTTTTGAACTTTTCCTTTTTTTCCTACCCCTGGTTTGAATTTATTTTCGACCACATTGAAGAATGGGATTTGTTTTAAAAAGGACTCGTGAGATTGAACACATGCACACACACACACACACACACTCACACACATGCACACCCCTTCCTCTGTGAACACAATAACACGAGCAGAACTATATTGATCCCTGCAGTGCTGTTGAATTTATTTTCGACCACATTGAAGAATGGGATTTGTTTTAAAATGGACTCGTGAGATTGAATACATGCACACACACACACACACACACTCACACACACGCACACCCCTTCCTCTGTGAACACAATAACACGAGCAGAACTATATTGATCCCTGCAGTGCTTTAAAGAACTGCCTGGATAGCTAATCTATAAGTAACTAGCTACTCCCATTCACTGCAGTCCCTGTCTCCAGTCTCCCTCCTCCCTGTGGAGGGGGTGGGGACTGCCTTATTCTGTCATCCTCTTCCCTGTACGGTGACACTTGGTGTCACGCAGAAGCCTCAGTGGCTATGCAAATGCTATGAGTAGCTGGTGGAATGTCACACTGCCTTATTCTGTCATCCTCTTCCCTGTACGGTGACAGTTGGTGTCACGCAGAAGCCTCAGTGGCTATGCAAATGCTATGAGTAGCTGGTGGAATGTCACCTGAGTTTTATACCCACGAATTAACTTAAAACATGAGAAATGCCTTGGATTCATCAATGCAAAAGGAAAAAAGAACGATGCCATCATAAATTACTAAGAGTTATTTTTGTTCCTATTGTGCATTCTTTGTGTTAGGTTTGGGGTTTTTCTTGTTTGTTTGTTTTTGTTTTGTTTTGTTTTGTTAGTTTTGTTTTTTGATGTGGGGTTGGGATGGGACCGGAAAACAATGTCTGCCCATGATCAAAAAACAAGTCAAAGAACAAAGGGCATAAAGAGGCACGATTCCCTGTTAGCTCAGACCAGAATGCCTTGCTCCTCAGTCCAGAGTCAGCCATTATCATCATTTTAACATAAGTCTTCAGATATAAGCACATTCCTCCCTCTCTCTGCTGTAATAAGCAGTCATGGGAGAATACAATGCTTTCTGTTTTGCAACTTGATTTTTGCAGTTAATCCGTATTTGGAGATTGTTTTCTGTTGTCCAATGTAAAGCTACCTCAATTTTTTCATAACCATATAATATGGTTTTATATAGTAACTGAATTTAAACAGAATCACATTCAGTGGTTTTTAATTGTTGGCTGTAGCAAACAATGCTATCAAATAAAACAAAACACAAAACTCCACCCTCTTATGTGTATCTTTATTTCATGTGAGCATATCTATAAGATAAATTCTAACAGGAGGAGTTCTGGATGTGTGATATGTGCATTTGTAAAGTAAGGTTTTTACTGAAGTATAACAATTATGTAGAAAATATCTAAATCAGAAGTGTACAGATAAGTGACTTTTCACAAAGAGAACACACATAGGTCACTGACACCCAGATCAAGAAGAGAATCTGACTATAACTCCAGAAGCCCTGCTCAGATATGGTTGCCTTCACCCAAGCATCCCCACCATCCTGTCTTCTATCACCAGATCTTAGTTTTTCTTGTTTGTGAACTTTGTATGATGGAAGTTAGAGTATGCACTTTTTATGACATTTGGCCACACTCTTTTGTGTGTACACTCTCACTGTTGTGTAAGACTCCCTTGTATAAATAGCACTGGTTTATTCATTCTGCTGTTGATGGACCTTTGGGTTGCTTCCATAGTTTGTTTATTGCAAATAAAACTGCTATGAACATGTTTGACATATTTCTAGTGCATGGAAGTGTGCATTTCAGTTGAGTATATCCCTAAGAGTTGCACTGTTTGGCCATAAGTTATCTGCATGTTCAGCTTTACGAGACACTCCCAAAGAGATCTCCAAAGTGGGGTAACATCTAATCTCCCACTAGCAGTTCATGACAGTTCAAGCAGCTCAACATCCGCCCCAATATTTGGCATTTTCTGTCTCTTTAATTTTAGCCATTCTGGTGAGTAGATGGTGACATCACATTTTGGGTTGAATTTGCATTTCTGTGATGATGATGCTGCCAATTACCTTTTCATTTGTGTGATGACCATTTGGTCTCCTCCTTGGTGAAATGCCCATTCAAGTCTCTTATTTCCTGCTGGGACATTTGTCTTTTCCTCATTGATTTGAAAGAGTTCTTCATTACATACTTGATCAAAGGACATTGTTGGACACATGCATTGGAAATATCTTTTCCCACACTGTGGCTCACCTTTACACTTGTGTGAGATGTCTTTTGTCAGTTTTAAGGGTAACTAATTAATCATTCTTTCCTTTATACTTAGTGCTACTTGCGTCCAGTTTAAGGACAGCTGCCTACCTCAAGGTAAGGAAGATATTCTACGCTTTCTTCTCAAAGCTTTAGTGTTTTGCATTTCACATTTAGATCTACAGTGCATCTGGTATTAGTTTTTGTGGATGGTGTGTGTTAGGCATCAAGATCCAGTATTCTTCCCATATGGATATCTGCATGACCTTGTGCCATTTATTCCAGGACCACCCTCTCCTCTTCATGGCTGCATCACCTTTTTTGTAACTCCTGTGATTATGTCTGTGCAGGTCAGCTCTGTCCCATCGACCTATTTGCCAGACTCTGCTTTAGCGCACACCTGCCCCTGAGGACCATGCTCTGGGGATCCCAGCTGAGAGCCTGGTGTGTTCCTAGAGACCCTCCTCCTGGGCAGACTCTGACCTCATATGATTTTTGTCTTCTCCATCTTATAGATTGCTGAAAACCGTGCCCTACCTGTTCTGCTCTCCCTGTGGCTTCTTGGCCCATTGCGCTGCACAGTTCAAGGACAAAGCTGCAGAGAATCAGGTCTACCTCTTATTCTTCCCCTTTCAAAGGGACCTTGGCCCCTCACCTTCTGGCATCCCCACACTTCAATTTCATTTCCCTAGTTGGAGGAGATGGCAGAGGGTTCACTGGCATCCACACCTTATAGGTGATCCTGTAGCCTTTGCCCCTGTCTCCCCCTCCAACCTCATACCAAGGAAATGTGAAAGTGCTGGAAAGTGCTCACGGAACAGGGGCTTACTCAATGGGATCCTTGAAGCCTCAGCTCCCTGGCTGCAGCAGACCCTCTTAAGGCTTTCAAACAGATGCTTCTTGGGTTGTTTATCCATTTTTCTTTCTTGTCCTCAGTGGTAGTATTGTCTGCTACAAGTTACTCTGTTATAGCCCAAATCAGAAACCCAGATAGGGTACTTTAAATTTCGATAAATATAACAGTATTGCTAACTGCCCTTCAAAGAGGTTGCTGAGTGTATGCAGCATATGTATCTCAGCAAAAAACTGTAAGAAGCTGATACTTAACTGGAAATATAGTTGATCCCAAGATGAGGAATTGGTCTTCCACCTATGCCTTTTGGGTCCTTTTATAACATTTACTCTACCATCATTTTCAGGAAATACACTTGTAGCCCACATCAAAGGCACACAAATAAGCCTTTGATGGTTTAATAGGAGCTGGCAGGATAAAGACAGGTGGCCTGACCATCTTTGTGATTTCAAATATGCTGCAAACGTTTTTAACGACATTCACCTTCTAGTTTCCTTTGAAGCATGATTCCTGGTCTTAGCTGAGAAATATGACCTAAAGGCTTACACACCAGGGCAGACTGGGGAGTCCCGGCCTCAGAGGGAATGTGCAGCTCTTTGGGCAAGTTAAGGCCAGGCAAGAAAGCTCTCTGTTCCATTGTATGTGTTTTTCTGGGGGGGTGGAGGTAGGTGTGGGGTGTGTTAGTCCATTTCTGTTGCTTATACCAGAATACCTGAAACTGCGTAATTTATAAAGGAATGAGATTTATTTCTTACAATTTCAGAAGCTGCATAGTCCAAAGTCCAGGGAACACATCTGGTGAGGGCCTTCTTCTTGGTGGTGACTCTCCACAGCAACACAGGGTGTCACATCTCAAGAGAAAATGGCATGAGCAAGAGAGAGCTAAGCTTCTTACTTGCCCTCCTTACAAAGCCATCAGAACCATGCCCATTGCTCCATGAATGGGTAAGTCCATTCACCAGGGCACAGTCTTCACAATCTAATCAGCTCTGAAAGGCCACGACCTTCAAATACCAGAGTCAGATTTCCCACCCTTTTAGCACTGTTACAAAGGGAGTCAGGCCTCAGTGATTTTTTTCTGGTTAGGGGGAAGGCATTTTATCTGCAGCAGTGGGAGAGTGTGGGTTGGTAGGAGGGGGTTCATTCATTGAAATTAAAGCAATCTATAATGCATAAGTAAGCAACCTACAAGCAGAGTTCAGCAAGTGGACAGGAGCATGTTTTAGAGCTAGACACTTGATTGGAACATGACCCCTAACCCTACTCCTCCACATCCAAATAAAGATGGATTGCTTTCTGTCAACTTCTGTGGTTCTGTGCTGCAAACCAGGGCAGCCTAATTGTTTCTGCATTTGCTCTTAGCACAGAATTTTACAAGGTTTGAATAAAACTAGGGAGAAGCTTCTGGAGTTACAGAAAAATTATCTGTGATGAAGCAGAAAAGACAAAATTTTCCAAGGCTATTCATTTTAACCCAGCTGGAGCCTCCCTCCCTACCCTTTCTTAAAAGATGTGTGTATACTCCTGGCTTTCATTTCTATGACAATATTCCTCCCAACCTTTGGGGAATTGTTTGGGCTCAACACAGAGCAACACCTAGAAGTGAACTTCAGAACCTTACTCGGTACCGTGTAGGAGACTTTGACCCAAGGCATGAACTGGCTCAGGTATGTCCATCTGCAGAGAAACCTTCATTTGATTATAAACCTTTTATTAGATTTAGAAAAGCTGTTAAGCAAAAATAATCCTAGACTGGATAAAAGTTTTAGGGCACGAATTTTAAAATTTATTTTAATTTCACCTTTTCTCAAGCTTTTCGAAACAAAGGTGCTTCATGTGTCTGACTTTGACCCTTGTTTCCTCTCTGTCAAGAATAATTTTTGGACACTTACCATACTAAGGATAGAGAAGACCTTGAGTAACGTTCAAAATCACCATTTATTAAGACAATGGCGCCCTTTGTCCTTTCTTTCCTAGCACAGGTCTGCAAAAGCAAGACATCCAGTCTTAGAAAGTAGTTGGGGTTGTTCTTGCTGTCCTTGATACTTTCACCTTGTCCCTGTGCCCTAATACCCAGTTTATCAACTAGTCCCGCCAACCTTCCTCCAAGTTTCGCTCCACTCCATTTAATCCATCCCTGCCTTACTGCCCTCCTATTGCCTGTGACCTGGACTGTTTAATGGTTTCAACAAGGTCTCCCCAAATTCAGTCTGTCCCACCCCCATCTTTGAGCCAGAGTACTTTTTTAAATTGCAAATATTTTAATTTTACATTTCTATTTTAAAGTCTTTCAGTTGGTTTCCCATTACTCTTCGGAGAAAATATCCAAACCTTGAGCCAGTCTGCATGGCCCAGTTTGACTTGGCTGCTGCCTGTATTACACCCTGAGTTTCTCAATCCTGGTTACTAGTTAGAAGCAGCTGAGAAGGCTTTTTCTTTCCCCCAATGAGGAGATTTTGATTTAGCTAACCAGAATAGGGCCCAAGCATAGACATTGTTTTCAAAACTACCCATGTGATTTGAACACGTTGTCAAGGTAGAGAACTACAGTTCTATCCCCGTTTCTCACCATCTTTGCTTTATTTGCCCTGGGCCTTCCGGCCGTTTGAGATTCTCAAGTGTGTCATGTTCTTTTCTGTCTCAGGACCTTTGCACATGCTCTTCCTTCAGCTTAGGATAATTTCCCTCTCTGTTTTCACCTAGCCAACTTCAAATGATGCTTCATTTTAAATGATCCATACTCCTGGAAGCCTTCAATTGAAATCTAAATGGTAGTTATTTGGAGAATTACCTGTGAATAGTTGGTTTCCTGTGCATGTTTCTTTATGAGTGTGTGTCTGTGTTGTTCTCGGCTGCATCCTCGATCCATACTCCTGGAAGCCTTCAACTGAAATCTAAATGGTAGTTATTTGGAGAATTACCTGTGAACAGTTGGTTTCCTGTGCATGTTTCTTTATGAGTGTGTGTCTGTGTTGTTCTCGGCTGCATCCTCAAAGCCTAGCCCAGTGGCCAGCCCACGGTCGGCGCTGACAGCCATGAAGTGCCTAACAGTCCTTTTCCCTGTCTTCTCCGCTCCCTTTCTTCTGTCATTCAGTATTTATTGAGCAGGCAGAGTGCTGTCAGGACAGGGCCACTTATCTCTGCCAGGATCATTAAGGCCATTTCCAACTATTCTTGTGCTCATGGAAAGGACAGATTAATGGGCGGACATTGCTCAAGAGCTTGAAATGGAATGAAGCTTGTAGGTTCCTAATCACGGTTTGCCTCTGCTAGAACCAAGACCATCAGGACTGCAGTTTCCTTTTGTCATTATCTGTTATTCCCTGCTTTCCCCCCC
>NW_007731932.1:14283-15081 GCF_000696425.1 Galeopterus variegatus
TTCTAATTTTTGGCCATTATAAAGCTTCTATGAACATTTGCATACAAGATTTTGTGTGTGTATATGTTTTCATTTTTCCTGGATAAATAACTGTGAGTAGAATTGCTGGGTCATATGATAGGTGATTGTTTATAAGAAACACCCAAAATGTTCTTCAATGTAGTCATATCATTTCTACCAGCCATGTATAGAAATTCTGGTTCCCCCATATCCTTGCCAACACTTAATTTTAGCCATTCTGGTGGATGTGTAGCAATATCTAATTGTGATTTTAATTTACATTTCCTTGATGACTACTGATTCTGTATTTTTTTTTTCATATGATTATTTGCTATTTATATATTTTGTATGGTGAATTGTATGGTCAATCTTTTGCTCATTTTTAAAAAATTAAGTTATCTTATTATTGAATTTTAAGAATTCTTTATATATTCTAGACATAAGTTCTTTGTTAGATACATATTTTTCAATTTTTTCCCAAGTCTCTGGCTTTCCTTTTGATTTTCTTTACAATGACTTTTGAAGAGCAGAAGTTTTAAATTTTGTATAGGTCTAAATTGTCAAAAATTTTAAAATAATTTGTGCTTTTTTATGTTCAATTGGAGAATTTTTCATAAGCCATGGTAAGTACAATTTTCTTCTGTGTTTTCATCTAAAAGTTTTGTATTTTGGTCTGTAATCTATTTTGAATTAATTTTTGCATATAGCAAGAGGTCAAGTTTGAGGTTCATTTTCCATACATGGATATCCAATTTGTACTAGAACCACTTGTTGAAAAGATTTTATCATTTTTACATT
>NW_007731932.1:15344-17847 GCF_000696425.1 Galeopterus variegatus
GGCTTTCCTTTTGATTTTCTTTACAATGACTTTTGAAGAGCAGAAGTTTTAAATTTTGTATTGGTCTAAATTGTCAAAAATTTTAAAATAATTTGTGCTTTTTTATGTTCAATTGGAGAATTTTTCATAAGCCATGGTAAGTACAATTTTCTTCTATGTTTTCATCTAAAAGTTTTGTATTTTGGTCTGTAATCTATTTTGAATTAATTTTTGCATATAGCAAGAGGTCAAGTTTGAGGTTCATTTTCCGTACATGGATATCCAATTTGTACTAGAACCACTTGTTGAAAAGATTTTATCATTTTTACATTTTATTTTTCTTCTTTTCCTGATCTCTTCTGTATTAATTATTTTTATGACGTAATTTTATCTTATACTTATCTATGTACTATACTTCCACTTAAAAATGTTTCCTCTGGGGGTTATATTATATATGTATTTACTTATCATAGTTTACATTTAAATATTATATCATTTCACATATATTATAATGACGCTACACTGGTGTATCTCCATATCCACTTTCAGTCTTTATGTGAATGTCATTTTTTTTGTCTTTTTTTTTCTTTATGTCATTTATTTTTCTTTTACAAATGTCATAAATCCTAGATGACATTGTTATTATTTTTGTTGCTGTTAAACATTTATCTTTTAAAGAGATTAAATGAAACCAAAAAATCCATTATATTTATTTACACATTTTCCAAATAGGATGCCCTTCATTTTTTTGTGTAGACTGAAATTTACATCTGGTATTATTTTATTTCCATCTGAGGATTTCCTTTAACATTTCTTGTAATGCTGGCATCTTTGCACTGCACTCTGCTAGCTTTTGGTTGGAAAATTCTGTTTTCTCTTCAGTTTTAATAATATTTTTGATGAAATAGAATTCAAGGAGGAAAGGGTCCCTCCCACCATTTAAAATGTTAACAATGAGACTCATCTGTCTACTGGATTGCATAGTCTCTGATGGATAGTCTGCTGTCATTCTTATTTTTGTTTCTCTGTGTATGTGTTTTCTTCCCCCTTGCCCCTTGTTTATGGTATGTCTTGGTATAGCTTCTTTTGTGCAAGGAGGGGTTGGTTGGAAGGTGGTACTCAGTGGGAGGTGACTTTTGAGCTCAGGGTTTGTTTAGCTCCTGGAATCTGTGACCTTACTATTTTGATCAAATTTGGAAACATTTGGCCACTTCTTCAAATATATATACAAAATGTTTTCCATTCCTGCTTCTCTGAGCTCCATTTGTACCTATGTCAGACTGCTTCATACTTCCATAGATTCCTGAGGTTCTGTTTATTTCTTGTTTCATCTTCATACTCTTTATGTTTAATTTTGGATAGTGCCTACTGCTATGACATAAAGTTTATTAATCTTTTGTTCTGCACTCTATGTAGTGGAAACAAAGTATTTCTGGCCATGAATGAGCTCCAGGAATTGTTTCACCAAGGGGGTTCTTTCCCTAGGCTTGGTAGTTTCTTCAAATGTATGTACAGATTAGTTTTCAGATAAAGTCTTGAGGGAACCCTTTTGGAAAAATTCTAGAGTGCTCTCTCTCTCTTTCTCCCTCCATCTCTGTCTCTTTCCCAATTTCTCTCTCCAGTGCTCCATTTTCCCACTTCCCAGGACTCTGCCTCAGAAAGTTTAGCCCCTTGGGTATCTAACAACTCTTTGCCCTGGACTGAGAAGTCTCCCCAGGTGGTGGTGTGGGACACCGACGGGCATGACTTTGTCTGTCTCCTGTTTTTAGAAGTCACTGTCCTGCACTGCGTGGTGTGCAATGTCTGATAACAATTGTTTCATATATTCTGTCTTACTCACTAGTTGTTTGAAAAGCGAAGTTAAATTTAGTCCCTATTATTCTATCAAGACCATAAGAGGAAATCCTTCTTCACTGTTTGGTTTTTAAAATTAGGAAAACATTTTTTGTGTGTCTCTTTTGCTTGTCATCTACTTTTGCCTTGATTTTCCAGAAATGCAGTGTTGTGTGGGCTATTAGCGAAGGGTAATAATATCCACAGAGAAAAGAGTGATTGGCAAATTAGTGCATTGTGTTTAGTTATAAGTTTTGAATTCAACAGCCTTTCTTTTTTCTGTTACTTGTCCTTTTTTTAAAAAAATAACAAAACTTTAATCCAAAGAAGGATATTATGTCTTCAAAAATCAATTGTCTCCTTATGAATATGTTGACTGTTTTCATTGAAACTTCAGTAATGTTGAAAAAATATATATACACATATACACATATACACACATATACATACATACATATGTATCGGGGTACTTCAAAATGTTCATGGAATGATTTGCATTATATTTTAACTCCATTTTCCATGAACTTTTTGAAGTACACTTGTATATAGATAGATAGATAGATAGATAGATAGATAGATAGATAGATAGATGATAGATAGATAGAGCCATGCACACATATATGTGTATATATGTGCATGTGTGTGTACATATATATACATATACCCACTAGTGATTTGCACTCTGGTTTAC
>NW_007731932.1:18200-23175 GCF_000696425.1 Galeopterus variegatus
CCATGCACACATATATGTGTATATATGTGCATGTGTGTGTACATATATATACATATACCCACTAGTGATTTGCACTCTGGTTTACTAGGCATCAATTACAAAATAATGTATCGATGTGTGTAATGCATTGAATAAATACAGTTTGAATCATCCCTAAAACATAGAAAAATGTATTAAAATATTACAATTTTTAAAAAAGGCACTTTTTAATTTCCAAAAAAGAAAACCCTCTTTGAAAAAGCATTCTGTTTTCTGAGATTCTAAATTTATAGTATTTTTACAGATTATGACAATTATCTTTTACTTAAATATCTGTTCACTTTTTCTGTGACTAGAATTATGGAGATAAGCTGGGGATTTCCTTGGCAAAGTTTTACAATTAACTGTGCCTTTCTTTACCTGTCTATTACATCTGGTTTCCAGATTCCCAACTTTTTTATTCCTATAAATCACCTAGTCATTAACTGAAAAAATAAATTGATTAACAGTGCCAAAGTAAATGCATTATTATTCATTTTTATTAGAAATGACATAATATTTAAGAGGCTAATGCAATAATAAAATAAATAAAATGAAATTTTGATTGTTTAATAGAGCGTGATAATCTCTAACTGTTTCATTTCTTTCAGTTATCCAGAAATAAGCTGTGGGGGGGGGGAAGTATGTTTAATTTGGAAATATACTTCTCACAGCAAAGCAATTCCCCAGAAAAGTGAGGAAAACATTACTCATCTGCTTTCTGTAAATAGTCCAGGTGGAGGAATAAACCAGTCGTATTAAAATTTCTCCATTCGAGGCAGGCAGCCCTTATCGGGCATTTTAAATCCATGGAATAAATGGAGTTGGGTCTGCCAACTTATTTTCTGCCCTGGAAGCAACTATCACATCCCAGCAGTTCCTGTTTCTGACTGGCAATGCATGTTAAATGTAGTAACTAACACATTTTTAAATAGAGGTGCACTCCCATTTCCTCAGAAACTGTACCTAAAAAGCCCGACTTCACACCGAGGAATGCAAAAATTTTTATTTAAAATAACCAAGACCAAAGACCACCCCTAGACAGAAATATTCTAGTCAGCTTTGAGCAATGCTAGAAGTTTTTACTGTCCAGATATGCTCCCAGTCTATGTGATCACAAGAATCCAACATCCCTCCCATGATACCCCAACTCCCCCACCCCCTTCTGTTTTTGTAGGATTAAAATTGAACCTGAGAATCTGAGAGTTTAACAAATATTCTAAGATATCTTCATGAGCAGTTTGGATTAGTGTTTTAGGGACCCACTCTTACATGGGCAGGAACCTCATCAAGATTTCACCTGCATCCCAAAATGCACAAATGAGTAATCCCAAAAAAGAGTCGTTGTTAGTCAGACAATAGTAAAACCTCAGCTCTTGAGTCAGGGATTTTCTGGATTAGAAGGTATTTCTCACTGGACCAAAGACTACATTTATTGGGCAAACGATTTTTATTTCAGCTCTTGTCCTGGATGAATGCAATGGTCCATGTCACTTCACTTGGAGATACTTTGATTCCCTAAAAGTAACTCACTCTTTCTGACCAGCCCAGTGCCTGTGCAAGTCCACCTCTCCATAATCTCCGTGGTGGTCAATCCCTCTTTGTCACGGGATAAGCAGATCTGAAAGGAGAACAGGAGTTACGAGGGATTGCAAGGGGTCCCTAAATATATGGTATCTGCTCATTAGAAATGCTCTCATTAAAACAGCAAAGAGACGGTGGGGCGGGGGGCGGGGGGAGAGAGAAACAAATGCCATCATGTGATTGCTATGGCAACAATGCATATTTTCTCCCAAACATTATTTTGTAGTAGTGGACTGCTTTGAAGTTTAGCTACCTTCTTTTGAAGACACACATAATGCAGAGCAGATTAAGAAACATTTTTATGCATCGCAGGTATCACAAGAAACAGACTATCAAAATTCAGTCTGAATTCAGAAAGAGGAGTAAAAATTTTCAAAGATTAATTGGGGGAGGCAAGATATACTGTTAATAAAAGTACTGTAAGCAAAAATTATCACAGTATTGATTTCCTACTCTTCTTTAGAATTCAGCCCAAGGACACTCCTAAAAAGGAGTTTTAATAACTTTCTCTTTTGCTTGTGTTAGTCTGTAGGCAAAATTGTGTAGTTTTAATAATCATCTCTGATAGTAATAAGTTTCTCTAGTGTTTATGCCTCCCTAACAACACATCGCTATAATTACTGTAGCTGGAAATTTAATAAGTCGCAGAAAGTGGAGTAAATATGACATGGTGTTTTCTGAAAAATATTAATCCTCCTCTCTTGGTGTTTTTATTTGAGTTTTTTGATCAGGAATACTTTCTTTGGTGCTTTTTTGCCTGACAAGAAATGAGGCATAGAGGCAGAGAAATATAGCAGTACCTCCTCACCACTGGAAACATTTCCACTCTATTTCATTCCCTCTTTCAGTACGGAATTGCTCACTAGTCTCATACTGTCCAGTGTCCCCCAAAAGATTATTAGACTAAATGCATGATGCCTCAAATCTCTGTTTACTAGGTTAAATAAGATGCATTACTCAGATTAATGTTGCCTGTTTCTTAGTTACTTATAGAAGCTAAAGCCCCCATCATCCCAACCCTACTCATTCTGAACCAATCCTCAAGTGACAGATTTCTCACCTCCCCTACCTCACTGGCATCTCCTTCTCAGTCCCTTTGACTGGCTGCTTCTCCTTTATCCATCAGGTAAATCACTAAATCGGGGGCACTTTTCTCCCAGGACACATTTGGTGATGTCTGGGACAATTTTTGTCTTTGTTGTCACACCTCAGAGTGAGGGGTGGGAAGGTACTATGGGACCTAGTGGGTAGAGGTCAGGGATGGTGCTTAATATCCCGCCATGTGCAGGACAATCCTTGCCACAAAGAAATATGCACCCAAATATCAATAGTGCCAAGGATTAGAAACCATGGCCTAAATGTTGAACTTTCTCAGAGCTCCATCTGCACATTTCTCTACCTGTACAGTCTTCTACACCTTGTTTAGTCTCATGGTTTTATGTGTCACTCAGACTTGAATGACTCCCAAATCTGTCTCCTGCCTTGGTCTCTTACCAGATCACTGGACCAATCTGTATATTCCAACTCCAGCTAGACTAAATTAAGACATGCTGTAAATATAAAATGCTCACTAGATTGCAAAACCTTAGAACAAAATGGATGCAAAATATTGCATTTTTTTATATTGTATATTGGGATGATAATATTTTGGATAAAATGGACTAAATAAAATATATTAGTACAGAGATAAATTTTGGGGAAATGGCAAAGTAGGAAGCAACAGGGATCTGCCTCTACACCTAGACAGAATGTCATTGGCAGAATCTGTCGGATGCAACTATTTTGGAACTCTGGGGTCTGTGGAAGGTTTGCAACTTCCAGGAGAAGGCTTAGATGGTAAATTGCAGTTAATTTTTGTCAATTTGAGCTTTTAACACAGTAGCAGGTACCCATTGTCCATCTCTAGCTCCATGACAGTCAGATAGAGTTCACACAAAGTACTTTCTCTTATCAGAGCGGGAGGAAGTTAGAAATCCATAACAGAAGTAAAACTGGAAAATACATGAATTTGTGGAAATTAAACACCACACTGTTAAATAACCAATCTATGAAAGGGAAATTACAAAGGAACTTAGAAAATATTTAGAGATGAATGAAAAACACAACACACCAAATACTTATGGGATGCAGTGGAACTGGTGTTAGGGGGGAAATGTACAGCTGAAAATGTTTACAAAGAGACAAGGAAGATCTCAAATGAACAATCTAGCTTTACAACTCAAGGAACTGCAAAAAGAAGAATGAGCTAAGCCCAATACTAGCAGAGACAGGAACAATGAGGATTAGGACAGAGAAAAACAAAATAGAGACTGGAAGAAGGATAGAGAAAAATCACTAAAACCAAAAGTTGGTTCTTTGAAAAGATCAATAAAATTAACAAACTTTTAGCAAGATGGACTAAGAAAAAAAATAGGGAAGAGTCAAATTGCTAAAATAATAAACAAAAGTGGGGACATTGTAACTAATTTTACAGAAATAAAAGACTTATAAAAAATGTAATATGAGCAATTGTGTGCCAATAAATTGGTGACCTAGATGAAATAGGCAAATTCCTAGAAACCCAAACCTCCCAAGACTAAACATGAAGAAACAGAAAATGTAAATAGACTTTTGACTAGTAAGGAGATTTAATCAGTAAACAAAAATCTCCTGACCAAAAGAAAGTGCTGGCCCTGATGACTTCATCTGTGAATTTACCAAACATTTAAAAAAGGACTAACACTAATATTTCTCAAACAAACAACAACAACAAAAAAGTAGAGGAGGGAACACTTCCTAGTCCATTCTGTAAGGCCAGCATTGCCCTTATACCAAAACCTGACCAAAAGACTATAAGAAAAGAAAAATATGCCTACAGATCAATATGCCTTACGAACATTGATGCAAAAATTCTCAAGAAGATCCTAGGAAATTGAATTTGACATCATATAAAGAGTATTATATACCATGACCAAGTGAGATTTATTCCTGGAATGCAAGGATAGTTCAATAAACAAAAATCAATTATGTAATAAATTACATTAATGTAATGAAGGGGGAAAAACACATAATCACCTTAATTGTTGCAAAAAAAATTTAGCAAAATTCAAAATTATTTTATGATAAAAACATATAACAAACTAGAAATAGGAAGGTGATGATTGCACAGCACTATGAATGTATTTAATGCCACTGAACTTTACACTTGAAAATGGTTAAAACAGTAAAGTTTATGTTAGGCATATTTTACCACAATAAAAATTAAATGTAAAGGCGATACTACCCAAATGTGTATATATATAATTATAATAAAATGTAAATATAAAAATGTGAATAATAAAAAAATATAAATATATAATATAAAATTTATTTCACCTAATTCTTTTTTTTTTTT
>NW_007731932.1:23739-25308 GCF_000696425.1 Galeopterus variegatus
TTTTTTTTTTTTAGTTGACATGGTTACCAGCAAATTTAAATTACATATATGGCTCACATTCTATCTCTGTTGAACAGCCCTACTCTAACCAAGCAGTGCTGACACCATCTACTCTATCAATGGGTCATATTGACTTCACCCTCACAATTCATTTTGAATGCCTCACTTCTCTATTTTTATAACCTCTACCAGGACCCAGGCTACCATACTCTTTTGCTCAGTTGTTGAGATAGTCTTATAAACCAACTTGCTGTTCATTTTGTCCACATGCAAGCCAGAATGATCTTTTCAAAGCTTTTATCGAATAATGCCACTCTCCTGTTAAACCGTCCAGTGGCCTCACATAGCACGAAAGATCCAGTTCCCTTGACTGGCACACAGACTCCTACCTAATTGGTTCCTGCCTACCTCTCCCCTCTCAGTACTCTCTCTAGTGCCCAGTGGTCTTTTTCTTGCCTCCCAGGCACACCAAGATAATTCACTCATTGGAGTCTTTGAATTTGCTCTTCTCTCTTCCAGGATGTTATTTTCTGTGATCATTGAATGTTGGATCTACTTTGGTTTCAGATATCACTTTAAATGACTTATAAAAAAATTCAAATTAAAGTCAAACTTGCACTCCTAATAGAAAATCGCCACTCAGCTACTCAGGTGCTCACAAATACACCAAGGTGTCTTCTGTCGTGGTCATTGCCATCTGTCATGTTATTTGTTTCATGCATTTATTTATGGTCTGATGCTCTCTATGGGAATGTAAACTTCTTGGTCACTGTTGTATACCCAACATTACCTGGCACACAGTAGGCACTGAAAAATATTAGTTTGTAAAGCTGCTTCCTTGTCAAATTGCAGACAAACCCTGGGTAATTCAGTTAACACAGAATTTCTTGAGACAGAAATCTACCTTCAAATGTTTTGCTCCATTAATCCCTTTAGAAAGATACTTCTATCCTTGCCTTGATCCTCTCCTCCCCAGCTCTTCCTTGATCTCTCTCCCTCCCACTCTGCAGTAGCTTTCTTGAAGAGTAGTCTACACTTTTCTTCTCCTCATCAATTTCCATCTCTTTCCCAGTTCATTCCACTCGATTGTGCTGCTGTTGTCCAGGCTGGCTTTACTTTGGCTTCCTCATCTGCTCCACCTGTCGGTCACTCCTATTTTGTTAAGCATCTCCCCCCTCACTATTTCTCTGTGCTCAGTATTTTCCATTTGGCTCTCCTGATTCACTCTTTCCTCTTCTCCCCTGCTTAATGTCTCAGGTGCTTGCCTTCTGGCTTCCTGTTGGGTTTAGCCAATGGCCATCCTGAGCAGATTGGAGAGTGGGAGACAGGAGAGATTGGGGTATTGATTCCTCCAGTTCTGTCGTGTCCAGGCCACAGCAATGCCTGACTTCCTTTATCAAAGACCAAAGCTCTCGTTGGCAGCTCTGTCCACCATCTCACCTCCTAATGCATTCTAGGACATGCTCCGTCCATCTGTCCCTTCAGAGCAACTGATGGAAATCCTGCTACTGCTACTGCACCATCCCTGAAATGCCCCTAACTTGCCCACATCTTTGTAAATAGTCCTTC
>NW_007731932.1:26604-35132 GCF_000696425.1 Galeopterus variegatus
ATATAAAAGGAATTATTTGGGACCAGATGCAAGAGATGAGATGAGCCTAAAGATTCTTTCCAGACGTTACCTTCAATAAGTTGGAAACACTTCAATGAGAACATCTCTGATAGAACAGATGCCATTGAAAGAGGAGTTGGTTGGGATGGAGGACATGTATTTGTGCATGAGTATGGGTGTATTTGTGGGTAAGTATTCATATGTATTTGGAAGTGTGCATATGTATAAATAGAGAGATTAATATATACGTATCTGACACCTTTTTTAGTGCTTGCAACCCAAATAAAAATAATATCCATGAAGAATGAATGAGCTGGAATGCACTGGAATTTATTACAAGCAGTAGCCAGATTTTTTTTTGGACATGTGATAATCTTTTATTCTGTTTTATGTGAAAGTTAAAAGCTGAAGAATGCCATTTACAGACCTTTGGCAACTTGTAGCATGGCTTTAGAAATTCATTGCAGACGATGAAGAACTTTAATATAAGGCCAGAACAATGACATCCAGCTCCCGGATCTTCATTTCTGAATTGATTCAACTCAGCCCCTGTTCTGTTTGCAGGAATGGCAGACGAAACATCCAAGAGTAGATTTCAACTCACATAGGTAGCTGAGAGATGCCCCAAATCATATCCATGCACATCATTTGATACAAAGACACTTCCATCATTTTTTGTCATGAGTCTTCTACTCAGACACAAGACTTAGCATCAAAGAAGAGCATTGCTTCGACTTCAAATTAATATGACCACTGGGAAATCCTCTGGTGGCTTGAACTGCCTCTGGCAAGGTAAATTCACTAAGATCCCAGGAGATCAGTCCAATGTTTGTCCCGCTAATCAAAGAAGGTCAGGCGGGAAATGTTGAACAAGAGATGTTCTGAACGAGGTCAACCAGACTAGTATGCAAGCAAACACTGATTATGAAGACAGGAAAGAGGGGGCAGGGACAAAATTTCAGCCTTGGCTGGAGAGGAGATGAGGCTTTTGCTCCCACCCCAAACTTTCAGTTGCAGACGTCACAGGACTGCCACTAGTAACACGTGGAGGGAGGGTAGAATGAGGTACAAGCAGCAGAGCTATGCTCTTGTTGGGCTTTGCAGGAGTGGGTCTCTAGGGCAAGCCACCCCTCAAGCTCCTGACCCCCCACACCGCCCTGTGAGCAGGAAGCATGCCTTTGATTGGCTGGGGCTTTGGCTAGGGGAAGCCAGAGGGGCCAAAACAGCCCCAAAGAATGGCTGCTTGGGTCGAAGGGGAGAGAGAAGGGGACTACTAGGTTTTATTTTAGGTCTTCCACACTAATCCTGTCATTCTGATATTCAGTAGCCATCCTCTGCCTGCAGAGTCAAGTCCCAGCTGGTCACTGTGGCCAATACCCTCTAACTGTGAGGGCCCCACCAAGCTCTCTGAGCTGCTCTCACCATAGCCTCCGTCCTCTGCATTCTGTCCCCCTGGTTATCTTCTGCCATCCCCACCTCCAGGCCCATGCCTCTTCCCCCATCCCTCACTTCGCCTGGCTCTAATGATTCCCAGGTCTTTCTTTCCAGCTCATCTCCTTCAGAAAGACTCCCCTGCACGCCCTCCACCCCTGGCCAGGTCAGGTGTCCATTCTTTGAGTCCTCGCGGGCCCCTGACTTCCCATCATGCACCCCACCATGTGGCCTCCTGATTGCTCACCTCTCCCTCCAACACCACCTGCTGACCTTCTGGGGGCAGGGCTGCACGTCCCCGATGCTTGAATCCTCAGCACTGGCTCAGTGCCCTGTACAGGGTGCCAGATAAGTGGAGAATGTCAGCCTTTGTGCATTTGGCTGGGGTTTTACTTTTGGTAAAACCAAGAGATGTTTTATGTTTTGACATTTGGTTGTATAGAAGGACCCAGCAGGCTAACTGCTCAGAGCCAGCATTGCAGCAGGAAGCCCCTTCCTCATTCTTCAGGGACAGGGATGGTGATATGGCCAGGTCAGGAAGAATTTTGAGGAACGTGGTAGAGAAATCCTAAATCAACTTTGAAAATACTGCGTCCTTCTGAATAAATTGTTCATAGTAATATTGACATGCGAGGAGCTGCTGGCGAGGCTCAGTAGAGAGTCAGCAGCACGTTACTGGAAAGCAGGAGGGGAGGCCAGAAGGGTCATCAGAGTGATTGGAAGTCAGAAAGATTCAGCATGCCCTCAGCAGCTTGGAGATGCAGGGGCCACGCAGAAAGCACCAGAAGAAACTGGATTCTGCCGACAGTCTGACTGGGCTTGGGTAGTCTCTCTCTAGAGCCTGCAGGTGACACCTTGCTTTCCACCCTCTGAACAGAGGACCAGCTGAGCCACCCTGACTATGACCCATGGAAACCGCGTGATAAGAAATGGCTGTTTTCAGCTGCTGATATTGTGGTGCTGTGTTACCACAGCTGTAGGAACTCAGACAGGTTTTCACCAAGTTAAACAGGTAAGCCCTGGAGCCTCCAGAGGAGGTCACTGCTCTGCCACCCGGCACCTGTGAAGCCAGACAGTGAGAACCATGGCATTGAGAGGATGGGAGGAGATGTCACACATAAAGCACCACAACAATGTGTCGCATAAAGGAAGGCCACAGTGAATGTCAGCCATTACATAACTAAGTTACTGCAAATCCCTGTTTTCCTTCTCCCATGGAGGACAAGCCACAACAGAGTTTAACCTGGTTACTGGTTCAATTAAATCATTGTTGTTAAGCAAAAGCCAGGGGCCACAGTCATTCCAGAGAAGCCCCTCGTGGTTCCTGCGTCCATCCTTTCTTCTAACACATACTTCCCCTGCTCAAGGGAGTCATGTTTCCAAGGTAAATTGTTGCCTTGGCCAAAGCTGGTTGAGCCAGGGCTGGATGCCTGACCCATGCTGAGCTGCCCGAGTCTCTGTCCTTGGATCATGGAGGGGGACTCTGAGAGCTGCTTCCTTCACTGTGGGGAGTGGAGCAATCAAAATGGGGTGTGGAGTCTGAGTTGGGGCCAAGGTGAGCTGGTCAAAGGTGGTCTTGTGGCAGAGCAGGGACTGAAAGCTGTGCAGAGAAAGGGGCTGGTCTGCAGAGAGGACATGGGAGCCGGGAACCCAGGGGAGCAGAGGGCCAGTCTGCCTGGGGAAGAGATGGAAGGCCATTTGTTGTCTTGTTCCCACAGGTTCTGAGCATATGTGGAAGAGGCTCCACATCTTTAAAAAACCTACTCAACAATTAATGTATTCCTCTTCAAAAGTTACAGAAGCAACACAACTGTTGACACTCCAAATGTGCGAGAACTTCCATACGCCCTGGTTTCCTCTCTACCCTCCTGGCCCTAGAGGCAGCTCACAACCTGGCGTGCTCTTCCACCCCATTCTTGTGCTCATGTGTGTCGTTTCCTTTGTGTTGTTTCTACAAAATGCACACTGTTCACCTGCAACTCACCTTATTCTTCAACTTGATGTCCTCACTTAATGTGATGTTATGGACATCACTAAGTCGACAGATACAGACAGTGCCCATTAATTTTAACACCTACATACTTTGTTATACAGTTTTCCACTCATTACCTTATTAAAGGGTAAGCATTTGAGTCCAATTTTTTTCTCCCACCAATAATGTAAAAGCAAACAAACAATTCCTTGCCCACATGTCCTTGTATATGTCGTTTGTGTGTTAAGGAGGAGGCAGGATAGGACAGCCAACTAGCTAGGAGTTCAGATGCTAGAGCCCGGATCTGTGGTTCAACTCCCTGCCCTGCTGTTTGCTAAATGTATAACATTGGCTAAGTTACTTAACCTTGAGGCTCAGGCTCCTTATCTGTAAAAGAGGAAAAGGTGCTGGAAACACTTTCTATGTTTGTTGTGAGGAATTGGTGCTAACCATTTACAACTCTTAGAACAGTGCCTGGCACACAGAAAGTACTTGGTCAATATTAATTATTTTTATTATCAAATGATCACTGTCATTATCATGGTGATTTACAGTCATTGGATGGATTCCTATATGACGAATATTTTGTATAAATTCATTTTCTTTTTCACTAGACCCAATTTTATGAGAATTCTGTAACTTTGGATTGCAGCACTTTAAGTCACCACTAAAATATAGATGCTGTAAATTCAAATATGAATGACCACTGTCTATTACAATGTATATTGTAAATCAAGTTTGCCCTAATAATCATCTTTGCAATGTTGGGTCTTCTGGGAAAGGAGCCTTAATGCGTGTGGTTACTCTTGCCCCATCTTAGAAGGGAGTACTCTATCACAGTTCATTGTTGGTTTCTTGCCCTTTCATTTAGCAGGGTTATTTGTAAGTCAAATCATTTTTCTACCTCCGTAAGGGAGTACTCTATCACAGTTCATTGTTGGTTTCTTGCCCTTTCATTTAGCAGGGTTATTTCTAAGTCAAATCATTTTTCTACCTCCGTGGTCGAAGTCCTTCGCAAATTTGTGTCATGATCATCTTCTTCATCCACCTGGCAGATACTTAATGTAAGTCATTCTGTCCACAGGAAATACACATGTGAAAAATGTGCTCTGCATTTAATTTTTATGAGCACTTAGCAGGTGACCCTTTGTTGTGACTTCTCCTCCTTGAAGTCAAATTACTCCATATGTCTTTTTATAGTTTGTCTAATCTACAGTTGTATTTTTCATTATCATTTTGTGGGTTGTGGTGCTATTTCTTCCAGTTTCATTCTCCCTCTTATGTTTCTCTTGTACAAGATTAATTACATTGTACCTTCAAGCATAATTTTAACATTGTCTCCCATTGCACTGGGTCTGTCTTTAATTAATGCTCTTCTAATGTAGATTTTAGAGCCAAATGGTGCAATATTCCAAGCATCGAAGAAACAAAGAATCTAAATCTAACAAAACTACAACGAATGACTGAGACAAAACAGCTGACAATATATTCTCATTTGAATGTCCCTCTGGCTGTACATTGGGTAGTAGAATGTATTAGCTGGGGCTTTCTCTTTCTAAAGAAAAGACAAAAGATGTGGACTCCAGATTTCTGGTGCTGTTGGCCTAAGTTTTGCTTAGACTCACAATGATAACACATCTCAAGGGGAATTAACTAAACACAACATTCTCATAGCTCAAGGAAAGGGGACTGAATGCACAAATGCATTTCTTGGAAATGTCCTATAAAGCACACAAGGCAAATCACTCACCCTGAACTTCAGTCTGTTTTTCACATCTCAAAGACTCCTTATGTGCTCGATCCCTTTGGTGTCCTGCATAATCCCACTCCAAAGAAGCAGCTCTCTCTTTGGCTTACCATAAAAAAGTTTCACAGAAAAGAAAATCAAACACAGTAGCACTACACGTATTATGGCTCTGCAAATTAGTGAAATTTCCAAATAACTGAATATGGTCAAACTGAGGTCTTCTTATAATTGTATCATTAGTGTGTTGGCTTGGATTTCCCCCCATCGGGTAGGACTGCTTTAAAAATGTGTGTGTGTGTGTGTGTGTGTGTGGTGTGAATTTGCAGTGAAATATAATAATATATATGCATTCTAAAAAAGGCAATTTAAATTGTGTTGGACATATTTTGTGCAGTTTTATTTGTAGACTTCTGTTATTCAATACACCTGTTCTCAACAATTGGTTTTAAAAAACACCAGACCGAATGGGTAATGATTTTGAGGTTACAGAGACTGAGCTCCTGATCTCAGGCCATGTGGGGAAATTTGATTTGACTGAAACAACATGATGTGAAATTAAGTGTGTAGGTTTGTGTGTCAGGGTGGCTTCGGCTCTGGTCCTGATTTGGTCAATAACTTCCTGTGCAAACATGAAGTATCTAATTGACAACAGTCCTCCTGATTTTCTACAAACTGCTATTCCTTCCTTCCTCCTATACCTTCCACACTGACAGAGTTGGAGCATTGAAGGCTTAAAAATCATTAATCTACCCATAGCCAGGGTGATCACAGCAGTGGGTCATGGCTTCCAAAAAGATATCTTTATATCTAATCCCTGGAACCTGTGAATATGGCCTTATTTAGAAAAATGGTCTTTGCAGATGTAATTAAATTAGTGTTCTTGAGATGAGATTATCCTGGATTATCTGGGTGGTCCCTAAGTTCAATGACAAGTGTTCTTACAAAAGAGAGGCAAAGGGAGATTTTAGACACAAAGAAGAGAAGGCCGTGTGAAGCCAGAGGCAGAGACTGGAGTGATGTGGCCACAAGCCGAGGAATGCCGGAGCCGCCGGAAACTGGAAGAGGTGAAGGACAGACAGACTCTCCCTTAGAGCCTCTGGAGGGAGCGTGGCCCTGTGACACCTTCACTTCAGACTTCTGTCCTCAAGAACTGTGAAAGCATGAATTTCTGTTGTTTCAAGCCACCCAGTTTGTAGTCATTTGTTATGGCAGCCTTAGGAAACTTGTATGTCACTGAACACGGTGTGGACCAATCCCCAGAAATTTGACAGTGGGCTTGGAGTTTCCAGACACAGTCTCACTGTTGTCTTGTTCGGAGGAATCATGAACTTGGGGAATGTTGTCAGTGACTATTTTATAACACATGGAATAAAAAACAGAAGAGTCTGTGTGGAGCAAAAGAGAAGGATGAAGGGAATGTGCAGAAAGAGAGAGACAGAGACAAGATGGGAAATTCTGATGCGAAGTTCAGGGCCAGTCTGGAAAACAGAAGATACTAGGGGTTTCAGAGAGAATGTTACATAAGGAGCTGATCATAGGTGATGGAGGGGCAAGGGATCAAATAGGAGGCGAGAAGACAATGCAGAGATTGGCAATAGCAGAACCATCTGCCACTGCAGAGCTGGGGGCATGGGTGGTGAGGAAGGAGGCATCAGTCTTGAGGTCAGGAGCCCTGGTGGAGATGGGAGCACAGAGGGTCTGTCCAGCAGGAGCTACAGCCATGAGGAGAGAGAGCTTTGGTGGAAGGTGTCTCTCAGGGCAGAAAGAGAAGAGAATGAAACCTTATAAACTCCCATCCGTGCCTCTCACTGGCCAAACACAGCTAGAAACCAATGACCAGAGAGGCTGGAAAATAGCCTGCAGGAGTCCCCAGAACAGACCAGAAGAAGAGGGAGAATTTCTCTGAGAGTAACCAAGATTTGCCAGAAATCCACATCCTAGGCTAAAGACACACATTCACAACTTTAAATAATGGAAATCATGTCAAGTATGTTCTCAGACTACAATGAAATTAAACTAGAAATCTGGAAAAGAAAGGTAGCTGGGAAATACAAAAATCTTTGGAGATCAAACCACACACTGCTCATTCATGCTTGGATCAAAGAAGGAAACTCAAGCGAAATTTAAAAATGTTTTAAACTAAATGAAAATGAAAACCCAACTCATCAAAATGTGTGGGATTCAGTGAAAGCAGCAGTTACAGGAATATTTCTAGCATGAAGCAGGTAGATCAGAAAAGAAGAAAGATCTGAAATCAGTAATCTAACCCCACCTTAGGAAAGAAGAGAAACAAGGGAGACTTCAACCTAAAGCAAGCAGAAGAGCTGAAATAATAAAAGCTAGGGCAGACAGTGAAATTGAAAGCAGGAAATAATAAAGAAAGTCAATGAAACCAAAAGATCATTGTTCAAAAAGATGAATCCTACAGACTGAATGTTTGTGTCCCCTCCAAATTCATATGTTGAAATTTTAACCCTCAAGATGATGGGATAGCACTTTTGGGAGTTGATTAGGTCATGAGGGCAGAGCCATCATGAATGGGAGTAGTTCCCTTATAAAAGAGATCCCCAAAGAACCACTTCTACATGGGAGGACACAGCAAGGAGATGGCTATCTATGAACCAGAAAATGGGCCCTGACCGTACACCGAATCTACCACTGCCTGGATCTGGCACTTCCAGCTTCCAGAACTATGCGAAATGTCTGGTGTTTACAAGCCACTGAGCCCCTAGTAAGAAATGGACCCAAACAGACTAAGAAAATGAATAAGGTTAATAAATCTCTAGGCATGCTGTCCAAGGGAAAAAAAGAGACACAAATTGCTAATATTAGAAATAAAATGAGCCTATTGTACACTAAAATGATGATTAGGGGATATTATGACCATTCTATGCCTACAGATTTGATCTCCTAGAAGAAATGGACTAATTCCTTAAAAGATAGAACAACCAAAATTTACACAGGAAGAACTAAATAATATGAATAAGTCTCTAGCTATAAAAGCAATTGAATTAGTAATTAATAACATTCCAAAAAAGAAAGTACCAGACCCAGACGGTTTCACTGGTAAATTCTATCAAGCATTTAAGGAAGAAATTATACCAATTCTATACCAAAAGGGATCCTTTTGGTAATTTATCCTTTGAGACCAGAATTATCTTATTACCAAAACCAGATAAAGACTTTACAAGAAAGGAAAACTACAAATTAATATCTCTCATTACTGTAGATGCAAAAATCAATGAAGTATTATCAAATCCAATTCAACACATATACAAATAATTATACACCACAACCAAGTGGAATTTATTTCGAGTATGCAAGACTAATGGAATATTTGAAAATTAATTTATATAATCCACACATTGACAATCTGAA